>NC_057811.1:201081102-201081718 GCF_018294505.1 Triticum aestivum | reverse complement strand
AGAGGAAGAAGAAGAAGAAAAAAGAGGAGAGGAGGAGAAGAAGAAGAGGAAAAAGGAAAGGAGGAAGAAGAAGAAGAAGAAGGAAAAAAGGAAGAATAGGAAGAAGAAGAAAAGGAAAAAAGAGGAAAAAAACCCCGACCCGACACTGGCCTTTGCCGTCCGCTGGCAGACAGCAAAGGCAGTAGAAAGTTTGCCGTCTGCCAGCGGATGGCAAAGGCCTGCCGTTAGCCACTTAACGGACTGAGAGCACAATTATTGCCGTCCGCGGCAGACGGCAAAGGGCCTTTGCCGTCAGCCGCGAGGAAGCAAACGACAAAGTAGTTGTTTACCGTAGCCTACTTTGCCGGAGCCTTTTGCCGTCCGCGGCTGGCAAAGGCCTTTGCCGTCCGCCGTGGCAGACGGCAAAATAGCTGATTCCTGTAGTGGTGCTCGAAATTCATGCTACCTTTTCATCCCCAGTCTCCCGCCCCTCCCCCACCTCTGGAATCTCGATTCCTACTCCAGTTCCCCCAAATCCCCCTCCTGTACTCCCTGTACTCAAGCGCACTATCATGTCGCCGGTCAACGCGGATCTCCGAGCCGGAGATCCTGAGGTCCGTCCTGCCTTCGGTCGCTG
>NC_057811.1:201054020-201081090 GCF_018294505.1 Triticum aestivum | reverse complement strand
CCAACACCCTGACCCCGAGACGGCACCCAGACCCGACACCCCGACCCCGAGACCCCGACCCCGAGCCTGACCCGACACCCCGACTATGGTAGTTGGATGGAACATATGTGATGAACTTATGTGATGGAACTATGTATGATGGAACTATGCATGTTGGATATCTTATATGTTTGCTCTGAAAATTGTTGTCATATATATCTTATGTGAAATATATCTATATATGCCATATATATTTTCTGTGAAAATTGTTGGATTTAATAAAAAACAGAAAAAAGACCCAATATGCAGGCTCTTTGCCGTCTTCCACCGACGGCAACGGGCCCTTTGCCGTCTGCCGCGGACGGCAAAGAAGCCACGTGGCCTCCAGCTGTGCTTCCTAGGAGCTGACCCATTTGGTCAGTTTGCCTACAGTGGCAGACGGCAAAGAGTTTGCCGTCAGCGGCGGACGACAAAGGCCTGCCATGTAGTGACGTGTAGATGACATCATATGGCAGACGGCAAAGGCACTAGAAAGTTTGCCGTCTGCGGCGGACGGCAAAGGCCTGCCGTTAGCCACTTAACGGACTGAGAGCACAATTTTTGCCGTCCGCCCTCTTTGCCATCCGCGGTGGACGGCAAAGGGCCTTTGCTGTCAGCCGCCAGAAAGCAGACGGCAAAGTAGCTGTTTACCGTAGCCTACTTTGCCGGAGCCTTTTGTCGTTCGCGGCTGACGGCAAAGGCCTTTGCCGTCCGCCGTTCGTGCCTTTGCCGTCCGCCGTGGCAGACGGCAAAATAGCTGATTCCTCTAGTGACCCATCCTGAGAAACTTCCAGGTAAGACACCGATCGGCCGTCTACTTGCACAAACATATTCCTTTCTTTATAGCTCTATTTTTCTTTTTAGACGCAGAGCTGGTGAAGCAATTACAATTTGACAGTTAATAAAAAGTGAAACAAGTGAATGCAACATGCCAAAGATGTTATGAAAATGCCAACTACGTACACTAAAACCTGTATTCGACAATACTGTAGGTATCACATTGAGTGGCCTAAGCAAGCATTTCTTCCGGCGCAATTCCAGGGCGATCAAAAGGGGCACGTGGACGCGTCGCAAGATACAGTCAGAGTGCGACATGCATGCGATGTGGCACAACACCGGCAATACCTTGCCGGTGATGGTCAACGGCCGGCAGACGGGCAGCAAAAAGGTTCTGGTGCTGCACACCAACAAGAACTTCGACCAGCAGAGGACCAACTGGGTGATGCACCAGTACCACCTCGGGGACCTGGATCAAGAGAAGGAGCGGGAGCTGGTCCTCTGCAAGATTTTCTACCAGACGAACACTAGGGCCAGGAGTAAAAAGATTATAAGTTAGTTTGGTATTGGTACTTGTACTACCTTGTCGTCCGCAAGTTGTTATTATTGTTAACGATCTTTTGGTATGAACTTTGCATTTGCTTCCAACCATCATGCCGAGGGTCGACGTGGATATAAAGCTGAATCATTTGTTTCGAAACGAATTTTCAGGCACCTGATTTTTATTTGATGGGTAGCATAAGCACCTGCCGTTCGAATTCCCAGTTCTCCAAATTTTTTGAAACAAGTGCATGCTCTTATTATCACAATGAAAAAACAATATCCCTGTTGCATCCCAGTTATCAGTCTGTACTTGCAGAATTCTCTCATTTATTGAGCATGTAAATTGTTTTTTCAGGTCGAGCAAGTTTCAACTGGGCTATAGACTGCCCAGGCTTAGTTTTGTTTTTAACAGGCCCAGCCCATGATGACAACGGGGCACAAAGATCCAGCAGGTATCTACTGGCCTCTGGCCCGCCAGCGTTAGTTATATTTTGTCCTACAACATCCATAGGCAGTATTTTTTACTGAATCAAAGACACAGGCCAGTTCTATTTTCCTCTTGAAACACATGTCCTACATCCGTTTTCTAATCTCTACCTATAGTTTTACTAGTTCATATACACGTATCATTATATTGAAAATACATAAAATTCCCTTTTCATATTTACATCCTTATTTTTGTTGTTGTTTTCCCTCCCAGCGCTGATTTGTTTACCACTGGTTTTCCCTTAAACCAACTCAATTGTGACACGTCTTATTTTCTTACAAAAACAAAATGATTTTTTGGGCACATCAATAAGTTCTTAAAAAAATGTTTATCATTTCGGGATTACAAAAGTTCGGACTCCACCGAAATATGCAAAATAAGGTTGAACTTTTTGACCGTGGTCCTGGGCAGAAAATGGGCTCTAATAAATTACTTAAGAATTAGCAAATGGGCTGCAAATTATTAAAAAATAGCAAATGGGCTCTATGTTGTCTGCCACATATTTGAAGGCTGACTTGTGGGCCTAATAATTTCATGCGAACACAAGGTTTATCAAATAACAAGCTTAGTCAACAATCGACTCTACCACCGTCAGACCGTTAGATTTTAATCTAACGGCAATCGTGCTTCTTCAGTCTCTGATCTTCCTGCCTCAGCCGCCCAAACCAGCGCCATCGGAACCGCCTGCTCCCGCCTCCCGTGGCCGGCTGTGCTGCTGGGCAGGCCTCACGGCGCCATCATATACTCGCATCCCTGGTCTGTCTATCCCTCTACTCACCCACACCTCCTGTTATTTTCCAGCGACGGCAGCCGAACCAGTCAACCCTCGTACTCTCCACCGCGTGGGCAGCCACTGCCATGTCTTCCTCGGCTCCGTGTTGTTCCCTTCGTAGGCCTCGCTGTCTATCAGGACCCCGATTCCAAGTCACATCGATCTAGCCGGTAACACCTCATATCACTTTGCGGCCTCACGCACGGTATTCCCACGGTGTCGCCTTACCATGGTCCGGGACCATTTGCGCCTTTTGGCTCACATATATGATGGTGTCACTAGCATCCATATGACAGAGAACCCGGGCCGACATGACTAGTCGTGAACCCAAAGTGGCACTAACTTACGGAGACAGGCATACATGAATCAACATCGAGCATGTCGGTCAGCAGCGTGTGAATCCGGGCTGTAGCACTGGGCTAACAGGACTCTGGGAACCCGGGCTGTAGCAGGCTAGGCAGGACTCCGGATGTCACCGCATGACATTTCCCCGAAGGGACGGACACAGGAACGAGGTGAATCACATGCCGTCCAGTCAAGTGTTCCGGAGCAGTAGTGCTGGGCTAGCAGGACTCCGGTGAACCGGGCTATAGCGGACTACTATGGCTCATGGAAGCACAAGACTACATTTCCCCATAAGAGAGGCTGCCAAGGATAAACAGCTAGGTTGTCGGACCGCACACATACCAAGCATTTCAATCATACACACAATATGCTCGATATGCATAAATACAACATGGCATCACAACATAACTCTACGACTCAAGTATTTATTCATTAGGCTCCGAGGAGCCAAGTATTACAAACATGAGTCTCATGACCCCAACATACAGAGCATACAAGCAACAAGCACATGCGGAAGCTTAACTTGTCTGAGTACAGCCAACTACAAATGAAGAAGGCTGAGAAGCCTAACTATCTACAAGACCCTGCCGAGGGCACAAGATCATAGCTGAGGTAACAAGCTAAACGTCGAAGTCCACACAGAACAACTAGCGAGACTGACGTCTCTCTGCAAAACATAAAATAGGCAAACGTGAGTACAAATGTACCCAGCAAGACTTAAATCAGAACTAGCTACATATGCATCAGTATCAACAAAGGGGGTGGTGGAGTTTGACTGCAGCAAGCCAGCTTTGACTCAGTGGCTATCCTAAACTATGACTGGAAGTAACTCTTTTGAGGTGGCGCACACGAGTCCACATATTCACCATATCAATACACCACTATGAATCTGCTTCCGTCTCCCTACGAGAAGGCCATCCATAGCACTCACGCTTAACTCGCGAGTTTTAGGGTATCCACTTTCACTTGTCTATGAACTGTACAGGCAACCTAGAAGTCCTTTACCGCCGACACGGCTATTCGAATAGATGATGTTAACCCTGCAGGGGTGTACTTCTTCACACATGCTCTCACCACTTATCGCCGTTTACACAACATGTACTCGGCAACCTTCAAGCGAAAGCCCAGCGAGGGTGTTGGCCACGGCCTACCTAAACACTAAAGTCTGTAGTCCAGGTTTATCGCCTATTCAGGTTCCATCCACAGGGAGTCCGCCCGAGGTTTGCACATACGGCCCCGAACGATGTGTACAGGGTTCCGAGACACCAAATGGGCCCCCGGCATGCCCGGCCACGTGCCTACCGCATCACAGCCCACCCCTCGGGACAACGCTATGCACGGCCTACAGCATATTACAAACACCAGAAACTACTTGCAACTCCTGGACAGAGGACAAGGGTGGTTAAGAAGCTGAGAGTCAATTAAGGATCCCAATGTGTGGTAGTAGCTGATCATGGATCACGAACACAGAAATCAGTTCCTAAGGACGGCTTCAATGAAACAACCCACCATGTACTCCTACATGGCCTCTCATCGATACCTTTACCAAATCGTGTCCACACACTTAGCTCTCAACAGTAATACATGTTCACACACCTCCAATTCATCCCCGATGAATAGACCTGACTGAACTCTAAGCAGTAGCAGGCATGACAAACAAGCATGAATGAGTAGGCACATCAGGGCTCAAACAACTCCTACTCATGTTAGTGGGTTTCATCTATTTACTGTGGCAATGACAGGTCATGCAGACGAAAGTGGTTCAACTACCGCAGCATGTAACAGTTGAATCGTTGTTGTCCTAATGCAGTAAAAGAGAGCAGGAGCGAGGGAGAGGGATTGTATCGGAATGGACAAGGGGGTCTTGCTTGCCTGACACTTCCGAAGATAGTATAGTTCTCCATCAGTGTCATCGATCACATCATCGAAGCAACGTCTACTGAGAGGGGACAATTACCGGCAACAGAGAGAAAACACAATCAATGTAATGCAACAATATGATGCATGAATATTACATGGCAAAATGAGTGTGTTGGGCTAATGCATCTACAACCAGGGTGGTTTGAGCTCATTTGAATCAAAGATTCAAATACAAACTCAAGTTATGGGTTTATAAAGTGCATTAACAGGTTTTGAGCTAAACAGCAAGGTTAAGTTTATTAAACATGCCTGAAACCATTACAGATGGATATATTGGATTTTTCTGATCATTTGTCATATATAACTTATTTCATTCTGAGTTATGGTTGAATTTCTATGAATTTTTGAAGTTTTGGATATTTTCTGAAATAAATAAATCATTTCTGATTTATTTTAAATCCCACAAAACATTTACTGCGTCAGCATGACGTAGGTGTGATGTCACCAAGTCAACAGGGGCGGTCCAGGTCAAACCTGGGCTGTGGGTCCCACGTGTCAGTCTCTAAAGCTTTAATTAAAAAGGTTTAGTTTTAAACCATGGATTGCCTCGGCAGTGGGGCCCATTTGTCAGTGACACAGGATTTAGTTAGCGGGGTGATTAACCCCTAACTATGGTAATTAGCACTAATTATAGCACTAAACTAATCAGTCAGAGGCCGGCCCCATATGTCATGGACACAGGGTGGGGGCCAGCCGAGGTCAAAGTGGGTCAAACCCACCGGCGTTTTAGCCGGCGGCGGGGTCAAACGTGGCCGAGGGCATCGGAAACGCTCCTCCGATGACCATTTGAGCGCTGGAGCGGCTCTGCGGAACCAGTGCGCTGTGGCGCATCGAGTGGTGGCAGTGCGAGGTGCTGGGGCGGCCGGAGTTGAGCGCGGCGTCGACCTCGGCGGCGGCCGAAGCTCGGACAACAACGGAACCGACGCTACGGTGCACGGTAGGGGGAGGTGTTGGTGTCTACAACCTTCTAGAGACGTGCTGAGCACGATGGGATGCTCGGACGCGAGCGGCGCCCGCTCTAGCCACGGTGGCTTCATGAACAGCGGCGAGGAGCTCTCGGCTCCGACGTCTAGTGCGGCTAGGGAACGAGGACGAGCTCGGGGAGCAGGGGGAAATACGGCGGGGCTCACAACTTGTTCCAACTGAGCTTGAACCATAGAAGCATGTTTTCCAACACCTCTAACATCATTTGATATTCTAAATAACAAGTCACTCAAGCGAGCAATCATATCAGAATTATATTTCAATTGTTTCATAACATTTGCATTCAAGTGATCTTGTTTTCTAATATAATTTTCAAACTCATAAAGGCATTAACTAGGATGCATATTGTGAGGATTATCATTTTCATTGAACTTCATAAGAGAATTTACCTCTACCACCTTAGGCATTGGTGATGCATTAAGCCCGTGTATTTCTTCAATAGGAGGTAAATTTTTAACATCCTCAGCTTTAATACCTTTTTCCCTCATAGATTTCTTTGCCTCTTGCATATCTTCAGGACTGAGATATAATATACCCCTCCTCTTCGGAGTGGGTTTAGGCGGTGGTTCAGGAGTAGTCCAATCATCATAATTTTTCAATATGTTATTTAATAATTCTTCAGCTTGTCCAACAGTTCGTTCCCTGAAAACACATCCAACACAACTATCTAGGAAGTCCCTAGAAGCATCGGTTAGCCCACTATAGAAGATATCAAGTATTTAATTTTTTTAAGAGGATGATCAGGCAAAGCCTTAAGTAGCTGGCAAAGCCTCCCCCAAGCTTGTGGGAGACTCTCTTCTTTAGTTTGCACAAAATTAAATATTTCCTGTAAGACAGCTTGTTTCATATGAGCAGGAAAATATTTTTCAGAGAAGTAATAAATCATATCCTGGGGACTACGCACACAACCAGGAGCAAGAGTATTGTACCAAGCTTTAGCATCTCCTTTTAATGAGAAAGGAAATAATTTGGGAACAAAGTAATAGCAAGTTTTTTCATCATGAGTAAAAAGGGTGACTATATCATTCAACTTAGTAAGATGTGCCACAACAGTTTCAGTTTCATAACCATGGAAAGGGTCAGATTCAACAAAAGTAATTAACTCTGGGTCGACAGAGAATTCATAATCCTTATCAGCAATACAGATAGGTAAAGTAGCAAACTTAGGATCACATTTCATTCTAGCATTCAGTGATTTTTCTTTATACTTGCATAATAATTTCTCTAGGTCATCTCTATCATTGCAAGCAAGAATATCTCTAGTTGCTTCGTCACTCATAACATAACCTTCCGGTACCTTAGGCAATTCATATCTAGGAAGGCTAGTTCTAGCAGGTGTTTCAGGAGATTCAGTTTCAAGCTCATCATCAGATTCAACAACATCATGTTGTATAACTCTAGCAATTTTTTTATCAAGAAAATCGCCAAGTGGCACATCATCATTATCAAGCAAGGTACGAGCATCATCATAAGCATCATTCATAGTAGAAGTAGCTTCATCAATAACTTGCGACATATCAGAATTAAGAGCATGTGGTACTATGGCAAGTTTACTCATAACAGAAGGTGAATCTAAAGCAGAACTGGATGGCAGTTTCTTACCTCCCCTCGTACTTGAGGGAAATATCTTAGGCTTAGGATCCTTCGGATGCTTCAAAGTGATAATACGATAATAATCCCAAGTGACTAAAAAAATATAGCTATGCTCCCCGGCAACGGCGCCAAAAAAAGGTCTTGATAACCCACAAGTATAGGGGATCGCAACAGTTTTCGAGGGTAAAGTATTTAACCCAAATTTATAGATTCGACACAAGGGGAGCCAAAGAATATTTGAAGGTTTTACCAGCTGAGTTGTCAATTCAACCACACCTGGAGATTAATTATCTGCAGCAAAGTGATCAGTAGCAAAGTAGTTTCATAGTTTTGATAGTAGTGACAGCTGTTGGGGAACGTAGTAATTTCAAAAAAATTCCTACGCACACGCAAGATCATGGTGATGCATAGCAACGAGAGGGGAGAGTGTTGTCCACGTACCCTCGTAGACCGTAAGCGAAAGCGTTATGACAACGCGGTTGCTGTAGTCATACGCCTTCACGATCGACCCATCCTAGTACCGAACGTATGGCACCTCCGCGATCTGCACACATTCAGCTCGGTGACGTCCCATGAACTCACGATCCAGTAGAGCTTCGAGGGAGAGCTTCGTCAGCACGACGGCATGATGACGGTGATGATGAAGCTACCAGCACAGGGCTTCGCCTAAGCACTACGACGATATGACCGAGGTGGATTATGGTCGAGGGGGCAACGCACACGGCTAAGAGATCACTGATCAACTTGTGTTTCTATGGGGTGCCCCCCTCCCCCGTATATAAAGGAGTGGAGGAGGGGGAGGGCCGGCCCTCTACTATGGTGCGCCCTGGGGAGTCCTACTCCCACCGGGAGTAGGATTCCCCCTTTCCAAGTAGTAGGAGTAGGAGAGAAGGAAGAGGAAGAGAGAAGAGAAGGAAGGAGGGGGCGCCGCCCCTCCCCCTAGTCCAATTCGTACTAGGCCTTGGGGGCGCGCGGCCTGCCCTAGGCAGCCCCTCTCTCTCTCCCCTAAAGCCCAATAAGGCCCATATACTCCCCGGTGAATTCCCGTAACTCTCCAGTACTCCGATAAATACCCGAATCACTCAGAACATTTCCGATGTCCGAATATAGCCTTCCAATATATCGATCTTTACGTCTCAAACATTTCGACACACCTCGTCATGTCCCTGATCTCATCCGGGACTCCGAACAACCTTCGGTACATCAAAACACATAAACTCATAATACCGATCGTCATCGAACGTTAAGCGTGCGGACCCTACGGGTTCGAGAACTATGTAGACATGACCGAGACTCATCTCCGGTCAATAACGAACAGCGGAACCTGGATGCTCATATTGGCTCCTACATATTCTACGAAGATCTTTATCGGTAAAATCGCATAACAACATACGTTGTTCCCTTTGTCATCGGTATGTTACTTGCCCCAGATTCGATCGTCGGTATCTCAATACCTAGTTCAATCTCGTTACCGGCAAGTCTCTTTACTCATTCCGTAATGCATCGTCCCGCAACTAACTCATTAGTTACATTGCTTGCAAGGCTTATAGTGATGTGCATTACCGAGAGGGCCCAGAGATACCTCTCCGACAATCGGAGTGACAAATCCTAATCTTGATCTATGCAAACTCAACAAGTACCATCGGAGACACCTGTAGAGCACATTTATAATCACCCAGTTACGTTGTGACGTTTGGTAGCAGACAAAGTCTTCCTCCGGTATTCGGGAGTTGCATAATCTCATACTCATAGGAACATGTATAAGTCATGAAGAAAGCAATAGCAATATACTAAATGATCAAATGGTAAGCTAATGGAATGGGTCAAGTCAATCACATCATTCTCTAATGATGTGATCCCGTTAATAAAATGACAACTCATGTCTATGGCTAGGAAACTTAACCATCTTTGATTCAACGAGCTAGTCAAGTAGAGGCATACTAGTGACACTCTGTTTGTCTATGTATCCACACATGTACTAAGTTTCCGGTTAATACAATTCTAGCATGAATGATAAACATTTATCATTATATAAGGAAATATAAATAACAACTTTATTATTGCCTCTAGGGCATATTTCCTTCAGTCTCCCACTTGCACTAGAGTCAATAATCTAGTTCACATCACCATGTGATTTAACACGAATCGTTTACATCACCATGTGATTAACACCCATAGTTCACACTGCCATGTGACCAACACTCAAAGGGTTTACTAGAGTCAGTAATCTAGTTCACATCGCCATGCTGTCAGGAGTTGGGTGCGACATATGCCAAGGGATAGCTTATCATGGTGGGAGCGAGTAGAACGTCGCCGGTGCCCAGAAGCGGGATGAGGCGTAGACACGAACGCCGGCGTACTTTACCCAGGTTCGGGGCTCTCCTAGGAGATAACACCCCTAGTCCTGCTCTGCGGGGTCTCCGCATGATCACTAAGGCACTAGTGAGTACAATGGTGCTCCTTGAGTTGTATGCTAGAGGTAGGAGAAAGCAGGGCTAACTCTCTCCTCTCTCTATGTATGAGTCTAGGTCTAACAGGTTGGGAACCCTTTGCATGGGTGCCCTGGGGGTTTATATAGGCCTACCCCCCAGGGGTACAATGGTAATCTGGCCGGGTGTTGGCCCCAGCTGTCAGTGTCTCTGGTCACCGGCTTCTCCGCCGGCCCCGCCGACTGGTCTGGTGCGGAGACGACAGGCTGCCGCCGCCGCTTGCGGGTCTAGTCGGCGGCTTGTTACTGTAGCTGTAAGGCTAATGACGCCTGCTTGGTCGGGGGGCATGGCTACAGTCCCGCCGTCTGGTGGGAGATCACTGTAGCCACTCCGTGTCTCGTCTGGTTAATGGCGCACGGACACTGAGGGAGGAGCGGGCCGCCTGCTAGAAGCCGACCTCCCTTGGGTCCGCCTGGTCGAGCTCTACCGCCCTCCGATCTCTCGTTGCCCGTTAGGGCCCGCCGCCTGCAGGCCGTACCGACAGGCCGTCGTGGGAGCAGGGCTCCGCCTGATAGGGGTGACGTCAGTGGTGGAGTGGCAACAGTGCCACGCCGTGCGGAAATCTCCGCCTGTACGGGGCACTGTGGCCACGCCGTGCCTTCGATATGGGGGTGATGGGCTACACTATAGCCACATCCTGTCTTGTCTTCCTAATGGGGGCTCAGACTTTGAGGGCATCGTGGGCCGCCTGCTAGGAGTCGACCTCTCTGGAGGCCGCCTGCTAGGAGTCAGCCCGTCTTGGTGCCGTCTTCTGGTGCTTGGCTGCCTTCTGGCAGCCGGCCGCTTGAGCCAGCCGGCCACCAGAAGGCGGCGCTTCACTCTGGATGCTTGAGGGGCACAGCCGGCCCAATGTCTTGAAATTCTCAGGGGCTCGGGTTAGGCTACCCATGGCCCATTACTCCGACAGTAGTCCCCGAAGCTGGTTAGGCGTCGCGGCTGACAAGTCGAGAAGCCTCAGAAGTTTCCTTCTCCGAGCGCTCTTGCTGAATGATTTGTCCGACTCCTGGCATGCCGCCAGTTGGGAGCCAGCCATGACCAGGCGGGCTCATCTGATAATTTCGAAACGTCAAGGCGGGAACCTGGTGGCATGCTTGCTAAGCCTATAGGCCCGCCGCCCGTGGTAAGCACGCCACGAGGCGCCAGCCAGCCTGGCCAGCCTGCCAGCCCACGCGCGCGATGGAACGCGACAGTAGGTTGGGCCCGCCACTACCGGGCCTCGGCATGCGAGCGGATCCGCTGCAGCTGAGGCAGACGGTTCCGATTCCGTGCGGAGTTACTGCATGGAGTAACTCGCGCAATAATTCATGGGGGCGTGGGCGCAGTTAATCCCCCGATCCCACGTCCCGCCCCCTCAGCTTCGCAGCCCAGGGGCTATAAGTAGGGGGGGGAGGGGTAGCGACGGAGCACGCGCGCCCTCCTCTACCTCTGCCATATTCGTCCTCCTCTTCTTATTGCTGCTGCCGCACCTCCTTGCTCCGCCGAGGCGCTGCGGCAGCTCATCGCCGTTGACCCTCTCCGTCCCGGAGCTTCTTGCCCCGCCGCGTCCATTGCCCCCGCTGCCGCGCCACTTCTCCGTCGAGCTCGGTTTCCATGGCGCGCGAGTGGGGAGGGGATTGGGACGGCTCGGTCGTAATCGACGACCACCTCGCCTTCCTCCGCGCCACACGGCGGCTGCCCGGCGCGGGCTTCGTCAAGGTGCGCGTGCCGCTGGCGAAGGAGATCTCGCCAGTGCCACAAGGAGGCGAGCGGGTTATCTCCCACTTGCACCTCCTTCGCGGCTTCGGCCTACCGGCGAGCGGGTTCCTCTGCTCCTTCCTCGACTTCTATCATCTCCACCTGCACCATCTGACGTCCAACACCGTGGCGTTGCTCTCCGCCTTCGTCACGATGTGCGAGGGCAACCTCGGCATCCTCCCCACCATCGAGCTATGGGGAGCGTTCTTCTACACCAAAGCTGGGCACCTCCGCCAAGGAGAAGGCGGCCCAATGCGGCGCCTTCGTTGCGGTGCACCGTACGTCGGTCAGGAACGCCTTCCCCACCATCAAGCTGTCACAGTCGGTCAAACTGTGGCAGAAATCATATTTCTACGTGGAGAACGTCGACCCAGCCATCGACTTCCTCAATCTGCCGCCCTACGAAGCCGGCCCTCCTGTCACATCCCTAGTTCTGGTTTGCACTAGGCTAGCCCTTCATGTGTGCATCATGTTTAAATTTCTCAGAAACTTGAAATGGGGATGACAGAAACCCCCAGCACCCCCTGAAACCAACTAGGTTTACTAATTATTTTCAATGAACCTGAAATGCCTTTCTAAAATGTTCATCATCTTTGCCTTGGTCTTAAACCTATGACAAAAATGGTGCACAATTTTCTAGGTCATCCTAAGGTCACTGGACTAAATCATATGTTAATTGCATTTGGGCATTTAAATGCTATAAAATAATTTAAATGTCCAAATAATCCTAAACTGAAATGTTCCATGTTGGTTATATCCTATACAGTGGGCATGAGCAATTTGGTGATTTTTGAAAGTGCCTAGGTATTTTTAGAAAAGCCACAAACCTACAGAAAATAGAAAACATAAATAAATAGAAAAACCAGAGAGAGAGAATGCTTACCTGGGCCTCACCTGTGCTGGCCCAGCCCACCTGGCCTGGTGCCAGTCATCCCTAACCCCTGCCAGTAGGCAGAGGCGGGACAGCGAACGCGCACGCGAGGCGCCAGGCCTCCTCCTGCTTGCCGCCGAGCCTCTGGACGCATGGGTGTACGCCCTAGAGCCGTCCCAATCCTGCTGACACCCCCACTCCTCCCCTGCTCCCTCCCTCGCCTCTGCACTGCCGCAGCCGGACGCTGCCATCGCCACCGCTTGCTGCCACCACGCCCACAGAGCTTGCCTAGCCTCCCTACCATGGCAGAAAGATCCGCCGTCTCCGCTGAGCCACGCGACCGGATGCGCCCCACAACGGCTTCCTCGACCTCTTCTTCAACCTTCGGGCCCCAAGATCGCCGGCGACCCCGCGCTGGACTCGCTGCCTCCCCGTGCTCGCTGACCACCTCTACGTGATCACCGTGAGCACCCGAGCCTTTCCCCCCTAACCCCGCACCCATTTGCTCACCATAGCACCGTTCTCGTAGAGGCCGAAGATGCACCGCCGCCTAAGCTCGCCGCCGACGACGCTCCGGTGACCATTCGGTCCCGGGTGCGTGTCCATCGAGCTTGCTGCCCAGCGCAGCGGGTCAAATCCTAGTCAACACGGGATTAACTCCCAGTTAGCAGTGTGTCAATGACATGTGGGACCCGGTCGTCAGGTTTGACCTGGTCAGCCACGGTTGACCTGCTGACGCAGTGCTGGCGCAATACTGACGTAGTAATGCCTTTTTCTGGATTTATTCTTATTCAGGAAATTCAGAAAAAGACCTAAACTTCTAAAAATAATGGAGAATTATCTATAACTCCAAATAAGATAAATTATATATGACAAATGATCAGAAAAATCCAGTCTATCCGTCTGTACCATTTTCATGCATGTTTAAACAACTTAACCTTGTTGTTTAGATCAAAACATGATAATGCACTTTATAAGTTCTTAGTTTGAATTTGAATTTGAACCTTTGGTTCAAATCAACTCAAACCCTTCTATTCTTAGCTGCATTAGCTCAAATCACAGTATATCGACATGTCATGATTATGCATCATATCGTGCATTGCATTATTGTGTTCTTTATGTGTTTGCCAGTGGTTGTTCCCCCTCGGTAGACGTATGTTCCGACGATGAGTTCGATGACTCCGATGAAGAGCTATATCATCTTCAGAAGTGCCAGGCAAGCAAAACTCCCTTGTACAATCCGATACAATCCCACTCTCTCGCTTCTCCTCTCTTTTACTGCACTAGGACAACAATGATTCAACTGTTACATGTTGCAGTAGTTGAACCCCTTTCCTCTGCATGACCTGTCATTGCCACAGTAAATAGATGAAACCCACTAGCATGAGTAGGAGTTGTTTGAGCCCTGATGTGCACGTCGTAAACGTCGGTAAGTGGTGAGAGCGTGTGTGAAGAAGTACACCCCTGCAGGGTTAACATCCTCTATTCGAATAGCCGCTTCCACGGTAAAGGACCTCTGGGTTGCCTATAACAGTTCATAGACAAGTGAAAGTGGATACTCTAAAATGCGCAAGATAAGCGTGAGTGCTATGGATGGCGTTCTCGTAGGGAGAACGGAGCAGATCCATAGTGGGGAATTGATATGGTGAATATGTGGACTCGTGTGCGCCACCTCAAAAGAGTTACTTACAGTCGTAGTTTAGGGTAGCCACCGAGTCAAAGCTGGCTTGCTGCAGTTAAACTCCACCACCCCCTTTGTTGATACTGATGCATATGTAGTTAGTTCTGATGTACGTCTTCCTGGGTACATTTGTACTCATGTTTGCTTAATTTATGTTTTTGCAGAGAGACTTCAGTTTCGCTAGTAGTTCCGTGTGGACTTCGACGTTTAGTTTGATACCGCAGCTATGATCTTGTGCCCTCTGCAGGATCTAGTAGATAGTCAGGCTTTTTCATTTGTAGATGTCTGTACTCAGACATGTTAAGCTTCCGCATGTGCTTTGACTTGTATGCTCTGAATGTTGGGTCATGAGACCCATGTTTGTAATATCTCGCTCCTCGGAGCCTATTGAATAAATACTTTGAGTCGTAGAGTTTTGCTATGATGCCATGTTGTATTTACACATATTGAGCATATTGTGTGTATGATTGAAATGCTTGGTATGTGTGGGATCGGACAACCTAGTTGTCTATCCTTGGTAGCCTCTCTTATGGGGAAATGTAGTCTGGTGCTTCCACTGAGCCATGGTAGTCTGCTACAGCCTGGTTTACCGGAGTCCTGCTAGCCCAGTTACTATTGCTCCGGAACACCTAGACTGGCCGGCATGTGTCCCACTTTGTTATTGTGTCTGTCCCTTCGGGGAAATGTCACGCAGTGACTTCCGGACTCCAGCTAGCCTGCTACAGCCCGGGTTCCCGGAGTCCAGTTAGCCCAGCTACTACAGCCCGGATTCACACGCTGATGACCAACACGTTCGAGGCTGGGTCATGTATGCCTGTCCTCGTAAGTTAGTGCCACTTTGGGTTCACGACTAGTCACGTCGGCCCGAGTTCTCTGTCATATGGATGCTAGCGACACTATCATATACGTGAGCCAAAAGGCGCAAACGGTCCCCGGCCAGGTAAGGCGTCACCCGTGGGAATACCGTGCGTGAGGCCGCAAAGTGATTAGATGTATTACATGCTAGATCGATGTGGCATAGGATCGGGGTCCTGACAGCTTTGGTATCATAGCCTGACTGCCTGTAGGATTACCAAGCCAAACTGGTCAAGGTTGAGTCTACAAATTCTTTAGTTATATAAGGGAATTGATTGTGGATGGGAACGTAAGGCTCTTTTTACTCCTTATACCTTAAGCCCTTCTGATCTGAGTCAACCTCTTCTTTTCTACGGGGATTAAGAACTAGGCCTTCTCATCTATCTATCAGGATGACGTGTTACTAATCCATAGACTTATAGGATTGATGGATTCAAGTCTTAGTACAGTTTCTACTATTTCCGTATGTTCATAGCTGGCCTCAGAACCTTGATATTGTGATGCTGAGTGGTCATGCCACCATTTTGCAGGATGTCTCAAATCTTTTGAGCAGTTACAGCCGTTATGCTGTCCGAGTTATCCCAGGTTTCTAGATAGTCTGATGCACTTGCAATCATTCCTCCATGTTCCTGATGTCCATTTGGGCTAGATTAATCACACTAATTGGTTAGTTGAGGTACTCTGTTACCTTGACATATATGTTGGAGCTATTATTATGACCCTAGGTGTTTTAGGGAGTCACCTAGTAATCTAGTCATGTTTTGTGTTCCCGGTGTGATGATTCTGGCCACCATTCTCGAAAGCATCCCGTGATGCCATATAGTAGTAGGTATTCTACTCCTGGGTTCTTCACCCAAGATTCACTCTACTTTCCTCGTGTTGGTAGTGTTTGCTAGTTCCTTTAGGATACTAGTAACCTTTGCGATAGTCCTCGAGGTCCGTGGTATTTCCTTCTTCCAAATACCATGAACTACTTATGGCAGAAGTTCCTCGTTTAACCGAAAGATCACAACCAGAGTGCTCTTGATGAGTTCTCGATTCTATGTTGTGACTCTGCCAGTTCTACCTTTCTGCATGGGTTATCCGGAAGAAATATGTTGAACTCGTTCGACATGCTAATCTATGCACCCACAACTCAGAAAATCGTATGTTCCTTGAGTTGTCCCTCCTTAGTTGTTTCGGGCCTTCGTCTATCAATTGATAGTCAGGAGTATGTGTGCATTCGTGCTCATCGATGCCTATTATTCTTGTGGTCCGTCAATCCATTCTATTCCGGAATGACTAGGAGAAACAAACTCCAGTACCTTATCCATTTCTAGGATTGGGTCAAAGCAGTTGTAATCCGCAGATCAAAATGCCAATCTAGCTTTTGCTCTGTTCTACCGTGGAGTGTCACCTTCTTTATTATCAAGAATGTCATGAGAATTGCACCACCCCTTATGAATTCTTGATTTAGTGATACTTCTTGCCATCATTGTTCATTCCTCGGTTCCGTGTTGTTTTAACCGGAATGCCGACAAGTGAATCGTGATGTGTGAAATCAATACTACTAGCAACTGTGGTGCTTGGTAGTTAATGGACAATAATCTTATCCTTAGCATGTTGATTATTAAATCATCACCCTAAGGTTTATCGTGCTACCTAGTCCTTATTTCAGGTGCACTTTTCGATCAATGAGTTAGGATAGTGTCAATCCTTGCTTATTTGATCATATCGTCTTGCCCTGAAAAGCAAGATTGTTCTCGAGCTTAGTGACATATCGGTGGTTCGTGATTTTCCATATATCTTCTCGGAAGTGTAACCAGGTTGTCACCTGACCGCTATGTTTAGTTCATGATCAAGTTGGTTTTTTATAAACCACCCCTTCTCCAAGAATCTGTGTTGGATACCCTTGAGCTAGTTGGTTAAGCTAAACAACAACTTCGAGAGTTGGAAGATAAAAAGCTTTGCCGAATTTGGTTCTTTCTGAATGGATATCTTTGTGTTTGTTTGTGTTTGAAGAAAGATGATTTCTTCACCAATTGGTCCTCGTGATTAGTTGTTGGATCTATTGTCTTGTCAAAACTTTGACTTGAGTATGGGCTATCGTCAAGTCAAATCAGATCCAACGATGTTTGTAATGTTGTCTTACTTGTGGTAGATCCCTCGAGCATACACCATTATATCTTTTGGTCTGACCAATGCTATCACCGTGTTCACATAATGGTGGGAGTCCAGTGATATAGAAAGTCCGATGAGTTGCTATTGAGTCCATCAGCAGCAATTTGTCTCCTCCATGAATCATGTTGAACATTAAGCTAGTGTTGGAAACTTTTATAAGCATTATCTTCATGTCCCGTTCGTGAAGTATATGTTGGATGAAAGAAGTGACTCCCTCTCATTCATGTGCATTCAATGCAAGTTGCTGCCGTGAATTTGAGAAAGTTAGTTTTGCTTCCCCTGGAATCGTCCCAAGTCAGTCATGCATGTGCGAAGTATTCTGTGGTTTGGTAGATTAATTACCTCCATTCCATATGTATTCCCTAGCACATCAAGCCACTGGCTGATTTGTTCAGGGAGAAGAAATTTCTTCATAAGAGCTAATCATATGACTTATGCAAGGACTTCGATATCCTTGATGATGGTTCCCAACAAGGACTTGGTAGTGTTTCATTGTAAGACTACTATGTGGTCATGCTTGTCTAGGACAGTATGTTCACATGTGTTTAGCAGAACCAACTCATGTTTTGGAGCTTACTACCATAGTCCATTTCCCGAGAATCTCGCAACGCCTCGTCGATTTGTGTTGCAAACTTTCAATTTCTTCTAGACTCGATGAGTCTGGAATATCCTGTTACCAACCAGATCTGAATCTCAGGCAGATATGACGGTTGGAACTTTTCCAAGATCTATGATGTAGGCCCCGACAAGGTTGATGTTCTGGCCGACATACCTAACCGGAAGATCTATCATTGTAGTATCTTGATTGAGCTATTTGACTATCTTCTCCATGAGGATTTCGTGCGACTTATTCTAGAAGTTTCTCCTTAGGGATTCTTGTGCTCTCGGTTTCCTCGGTTTTGTTATAACCTTTCCAAAAAGTGGGCTCACTCTCTACTGTTGGGTTTCTCCCCAGTTACTAGAATCATTCCCAGCATTTGCCTTTTTATTTCCATCTTGCACCGCCGTTGTGCCATCCTACCATGGGTTCCATCCATTTCCGATGATAAGTAGAGATCATCCATTCCGTTGTCTTCAACAAGGTAGTCCAGATCATCCATTCTAGTCAGGGTATGTCATTCTTTCGATCACCGTCAAACGATTGCTCGAGATTTGCCCTAGGCTGGTATAGAGAATTTTATTGATCTCTGAATCAAAAGTTATTCTTTTTGCCACTAAAGGGATAATTCTATGAGTCATCCTTCTCTAGGGTGTCTCGTTATGGTATCATGGCGACTCAAATCCTCGCTACGTTGACAACCGTTCACCACCCTCTTAGGTGTGGAATTGTTGTCTACCTAGTGAACCCTCGTCATCTGTTCCACTCCATCCCTCTAGATGTGTGCTTCGTGTCTCAGCTCGAGAGATGTTGCTATGTCTCATTCCGTGAGTTGATCCTGAGTTGTTCGATCTTTGAGAAGATCGATCCTTCCAGAGTTTCCTTTTCCTCTCGTTGTCATGTTGGCTGGAGTTCTCAGAGCAAGACGACGAGACAAAGATGGTGATTGAATCAACGCCTTTATGAAGTGCAACCTGGATCGTGAAGATTGTGTTAGTTGCGTCCCCCCTTCATCTTACCCTATGCCTGAATCTTGGGACGAGATTCTTGTTTAGTAGGGGTGAGTTGTCACATCCCTAGTTCTGGTTTGCACTAGGCTAGCCCTTCATGTGTGCATCTTGTTTAAATTATTTTCAATGACAGAAACCCCCAGCACCCCCTCAAACCAACTAGGGTTTACTAAAATTATTTTCAATGAACCTGAAATTCCCTTCTAAAATGTTCATCATCTTTGCCTTGGTCTTAAACCTCTGACAAAAATGGTGCACAATTTTCTAGGTCATCCTAAGGTCACTGGATTAAATCATATGCTAATTGCATTTGGGCATTTAAATGCTATAAAATAATTTAAATGTCCAAATAATCCTAAAATGAAATGTTCCATGTTGGTTATATTCTATACAGTGGGCATGAGCAGTTTGGTGATTTTTGAAAGTGCCTAGGTATTTTTAGAAAAGCCACAAACCTACAGAAAATAGAAAACATAAATAAATAGAAAAACCGGAGAGAGAGAGAGAGAGAGAATGCTTACCTGGGCCTCACCTATGCTGGCCCAGCCCACCTGGCCTGGTGCCAGTCATCCCTAACCTCTGAAATTAGGCAGAGGCGGGACAGCGCACGCGCGTGCGAGGCGCCACGCCTCCTCCTGCTTGCCGCCGAGCCTCTGGACGCGTGGGTGAACGCCCCAGAGCCGCCTCGATCCTGCTGACACCCCCACTCCTCCCCTGCTCCCTCCCTCGCCTCTGCACCGCCACAGCCTGACGCCGCCGTCACCGCCGCTTGCTGCCACCGCTCCCACCGAGCTCGCCTAGCCTCCCCACCATGGCAGAAAGATCCACCGTCGACCTCTACGCCATCTCCGCTGAGCCATGCGACCGGATGCGCCCCACAATGGCTTCCTCGACCTCTTCTTCAACCTTCGGGCCCTGAGATCACCGGTGACCCCGCGCTCGACTCGCTGTCCACCTCTACGTGATCACCATGAGCACCCATTTTCGCCGTAGCACCGTTCTCGTATAGGCCGAAGATGCACCGCCGCCTGAGCTTGCCGCCGCCGACGCTCCGGTGACCATTTGGTCCCGGGTGCGTGTCCACCGAGCTTGCCGCCCAGCGCTGAGCCTCGCTAGCGCCTCCCCTTGCCCGCTTGCACCCCGCAGCGCCACCCGCGCACATCACCGAGCCCCGCCACCGCCTGAGCTCATTGCCGCCGCCGCTACACGCCATCCCCGGCATCCCCACGACCACCACTGGATGCCCCGCACCACGGGCTCTCCAACGCACCTAACCGCGCGACCAATCATGGCCGGAAATGGCCGGCCGGCGTCGCCGCCATGTCGGCTCATCACCGGCATAACCACGCAGACGTGGCACGACAATTAGGGGCTAATTCTACTGATTAGCCGCCCTGCAGCCACTGACAGTGGGCCCCGCAGCGGGTCAAATCCCATTCAACACGGGATTAACTCCCAGTTAGCAGTGTGTCAATGACCTGTGGGACCCGGTCGTCAGGTTTGACTTGGTCAGCCATGGTTGACCTGCTGACGCAGTGCTGGCGCAGTGCTGGCGCAGTGCTGGCGCAATGCTGACGTAGTAATGCCTTTTTTGGATTTATTCTTATTCAGGAAATTCAGAAAAAGTCCTAAACTTCTAAAAATCATAGAAAATTATCTATAACTCCAAATAAGATAAATTATATATGAAAATGATCAAAAAATCCAATTTATCCATCTGTACCATTTTCATGCATGTTTAAACAACTTAACCTTGCTGTTTAGATCAAAACATGATAATGCACTTTATAAGTTCTTAGTTTGAATTTGAATGTGAACCTTTTGTCCAAATCAACTCAAACTCTTCTGTTCTTAGTTGCATTAGCTCAAATCACATCATGATCATGTATCATATCGTGCATTGCATTGATTGTGTTCTTTCTGTGTTTGCCGGTGGTTGTTCCCCCTCGGTAGACGTATGTTCCGACGATGAGTTCGATGACACCGATGAAGAGCTATATCATCTTCAGAAGTGCCAGGCAAGCAAAACCCCCTTGTTCATTCCGATACAATCCTGCTCTCCCACTTCTGCTCTCTTTTATTGCACTAGGACAACAATGATTCAACTGTTACATGCTGCGGTAGTTGAACCCCTTTCCTCTGCATGACCTGTCATTGCCATAGTAAATAGATGAAACCCACTAGCATGAGTAGGAGTTGTTTTAGCCCTGTTGCGCCTACTCATTCATGTTTGTGTGTCATGCCTGCTACTGCTTAGAGTTGAGTCAGGTTTGATTCATCGGGATGAATTGGGATGTTGTGAACATGTCCTGCTACGTGTGATCTAAGTGTGTGAACATGATTTGGTAAAGGTAGCGGTGAGAGGCCATGTAGGAGTACATGGTGGGTTGTCTCATTGAAACCTTCCTCAGGAACTGAGTTCTGTGTTTGTGATCCATGAACAGTTACTACCACACATTGGGTTTCGGTAACTCGACCCCTCTCGGCTTCTTAACCACCCTTGTCCTCCGGTGACGGCCGCTGTCGTGGGGCCGGGTCGAAACTACCTGCCGGACCGGGAGGTGAGCGATGTGGACGCCCCCGAATTGGGGGCGGCCGCCCTGGAGGACGACGCCATAGGCGGTGGCGACGTAGCAGGAGGCTCGGAAGACGGAGGCGGTATCGAGACCTGGCCCGATGATGACGAAGAAGAGGACGAGCCGCGCCACGCGCGGGACGCCGGCAAGGCGGACGCTGGCCCCTCCGCCGAGCCGGCGGTTCGAGGTGGCACGCGTAAGCGTAAACAAGGCGCCGTCTTGTTCGGCAGCGCCCCGAAGATGACGAAGAATCCGACCGCCATGACCCGGCGGAAGGAGGCCGCCGCGAAGGCGGCCAGGTTCCAGAAGCTTCCGAAGGCGCCTCCTATGGTGTCGGCGTAAGTATATGTTCCTTGTGCCTTTCCTTCTTGTTGGTTCCATCTGAGCTTCCTTGCTTTATTTTTCTTGACTTAGGGCCCTGCTCTCTCTAGAGAAGTCGGCCGCCGCCTCCGCTATTCGGTCGGTGGAGACCTCCACCACCACCCGGCGAATCGACCCCTTAGCCGACCTCCAGGAGGCGCAGGAATGAAACGCGCGGGAGGTGCGCGGGAGCAGGAAGCGGACAAGGCGGAGGCCGCCGCGTTGAAGAAGCTGGCAGAGGCTGAGGCCGATGCCGCGGCGAAGAAGCTAGCTGAAGAAGCCACGCACCGTCAAGCGCCGCTTTTCGTCATTCCCTTGAACTCCACGCCACCACCACCAGAGTTCACGGCACCGATTGGGGGAGCCGGTGATGAACAGCTGGCCATGGAGAGGGAAGGCGGCGATGTCGCCATGCCGGAGGCGGACGTGCCTCCACCACCGCCGTCTGGAGGAGCGCAGGACAACCGGCCGTCTAGCTCGCCGGCGCAGCCAGCTGGAGGTGAGATGACGACGGGCCCGACTCCAGAGGCCCATACACCATCACGCTGCCGAGGCGCGAAAGCGGCTTCAGCGCCACGACCGCTGGAAGCTGGCGCCACGAGCTCGTCAGTCCCAAATGCCAAGGCAACCAGCGCTGCGCCTACTGAACGGGCGCGTGGAGGCGGGACGGGCGCCTTAAATCGAGCGGTCATGCACGTCTAGGCCAAACTCCGAGCTGTGGCCACCGCTCTTCAGCAGTGCAACAGGGCGTTCATGGATTCGCGAGCGGCCATTCGGGTATGTTTCTTACTTCTTCGTCCTTGATTCTTGTACTTCTCTGTGGGGGCGCGCCAGTGCACCCACTGGGTGTAGCCCCCGAGTTTTGGGCCGGCTGCTGAGCAGGCAGCTCAGAACTTCAATTGGCAAGCTCCGAGTGCTAACTTCGTCTGATATCTTTATTGTAGGATTATCATCACCTTCGCGCGGCCACCTTCAACTCCAATGTCCGGGAGCTGGACCAATGGACCGCCGACTTGTCGGAAAGCCGGAGTAAGTCTTTGTTTTCTTTTTCTGCGGGGGCGCGCTAGTGCACCCGCGGGCTGTAGCCCCCGAGATTCAGGCCGACTGCTGAGCAGTCGGGCTGGATCTCCCCGACGACAGCATTTCTTCTTTGCTGATTGTTGATAACTTCTTTCTCTGCAGGGGCACGACAGCGCACCTGCGGGCTGTAGTCCCCGAGATTCGGGCCGACTGCTGAGCGGTCGGGCCGGATCTCCCCGGCAACTGCACTTCTTCTTTGTTGATTGTTAACGTCTTTTTCTTCCTCTACTCTTGCAGAGGTCAATGCCGTCTTGCAGTAGCAGTTGGGTGAAGGCAACACCGTGTTGCGCGCCAAGGAGGCAGAGCGCAGCGAGCTAGCCCAGGAGCATGACCGACTGGCCAAGCAACTGGCGGAGCAGGCGGAGCTTCTCCAGAAGGTCTAGAAGGAGGCGGAGGTGAAAGAGTCCAATCTCGTTGCCGAGTTCTAGACCGAACGCTCCGCCTGGGCCGACAAGGAGGTGTTGCTGACTGCCGGCTTCAGCAGGATTGAAGATATGGTTGATGGTAAGCTTTCTTCTTCTTCTTTCCTTGGGTTGTCGGCCGCCGATCGAGCGGGCTTCTAGCTTCTGACTTCTTTGCTTTCTGCTTGAGCAGACTTCTTCCCTGGCCACTCTGCACCGCCAACCAGGCTATTGAGGCTTATCGTGAAGAACGGAGGGCTGAAGGTGCGCATATCGCCGCCAACGACGCCGGACCCTTAGCGAACAACTTCTCAACATCCAGGCCCGTCTTCGGCCGGCTCATCGGATGCTGCGCCGTCTTCACCGTGTTGGGGCCCAAGCGATCTCCGCCCTATGGCCAGACATGCCGGCTCCGTGCACTCCTAGTCGAACTGCCGACTGGCTGGAGGTGGCGGCCGGCCGTGTAGAAGCTTGGAAGGGTTCCTCGGCCCGGGCTGGAGCGCACCGGGCCTTGGAGTTCGTCAAGGCGTGGTACCCTGGGCTAAATCTAGCCCAGTTGACCACATTTCGGCAGGAGGCCCAGGAGGAGCTAGTGGCGGTGGAGCGTGACCTTGTCAAACGGGCGGCGGCGATCGCCGAGTACACCAACACCAACATCTTCATCCCTGAGCTGGCTGAGAATGGTGCCGAGGCGCCACCGGAGTGGTTCGGGCTGAACCCGGAGGACGACGAGGACTCGGCCGAGGTGATCGACTCCGGCGACGAGGGAGAAGACGAGGAGGACGAGGAAAGCAGAGAAGATGCGCCAGAGGTCGGAGCGGACGACCAACCTCAGCTTGACCGCGCCTTGAACAACGAGCCGCGCTCGAGCGCGCCGACTGCTGCTGGGGGCGACCAAGCGGAGACTGAACAGCCGTCCACTCCAGCAACCGGCACCATCGACTCCGCCACCCAGCCGGACCCCTCTGCTGCTCCCTAGGCCGCCGACTTATCTTTATTTTTCCAGCTTTATCAGTCTTGACGAACTCTGTTAAATTTGCACAATTCCACACTCGGGGTGTATTTCAAACTCTGTTGAATGCTGGCCAAAGGGCCTTTTGGCATGTAAATATTCTTCCACACAAGGTGTGCTTTTGCCGAGTTCTGACTTTTTCTTGCTTTCTGCTCCTTCGCTTTTTTCCTTTGCCGCCCTCCCTTGGCTGTCGTCTTGCCCGCCAAACAGCCGCTCTGCGGACTGCGGCTGGGTCAAGTACTTAGCTACTTTCGGGAGAACAAGTACTTAGCCGACTAGAGCGTTAGCAAGTTAAGTAGAAGCCGGCTGGCCGGCTTCTCAGCAGCCGGTCGATGAGGCAGGAAGCCGGCCTGAACTATGTGCATGCTTTGGTTCCTTAGCCATTTTTCGTGTGGACACCCTTTCTCTGCCTTTGACCCCTACCGACCGGACAGTCGCTCTGCGAGCTGCGGCTTCTGGCAGGAGAAGGTTTTAGGTGCCAACACACTACTTGTCCGACTACGGGAAGCACCACCTAGTACAAGGCGGCGAGCCCCCGGGCCGACTGGTCGAACCCGGTGCCAGGCGGAATAATAAAATGACACATTTATAGGCGTAATGCTTATCATATAGATAAAAGAGGGTAGTCCCCGAGCTCTTCTCGGGGGACCCGGAGTCTTCGTACTTAATACAAAAGATAGCGTGGTACATACTGCGTCAACTGTAAAATCTTTGAAGGAGGTTTGCATTTTATCTTCCATTTTGTAATCCCTTGCTTTGTTCGGTGATGTGGGAAGCTCCGGTGAGGGCTGAGGGGTGGGGACGAACCGCCGGAGTGAGGAGGAGGCGTAGGTGGCGACGGAAGGGAGAGAGGAGACTCGGATGGTGGCCGAGAGCAACGGCGACGGCCAAGCGCCAGGAGGCGCGGCCAGAGGGACTCCGGCGACGAACTGGTGGGGTGGGGAGGCTCTCTGGGAGGAGGGGAACACGGTGGACAGCTCAGGAGGAGAGGAGAGGGGCTAGGCACATCGGAACAAAGGAGGAACCAAGGTGGCCGAGGCAAACTCCTGCGAAAAGAGGAGGGGGCCGAGGACTCCGGTGGGCTAGGGAGGCAAGTGAGGAGTGGATGAGCTGCGGGAGGGTAGAAGCCGACGACTGGCCAACCCTCAGATTTCATAAACGGCCGCACAGGAGGTAAATTTTAAAGTCACAGGCATTATATTACATAACATCATTGTTTCATATTCCAGGACAGGATAATATGAATGTTTTCATGGGAATATAACATCCTTCGCACATTGCTCTGCCACAAGGCGGGATCCCTCCAGGACACCATCAAAATATAACTCGGGTCGGCGGTGCTCCTTGCCCTCAGGCGGCCCCTCGGTCATCAGCTTCTTGGCATCCATCTTCGCCCAATGCATCTTGACGCGGGCAAAGGTCATCCGTGCATCTTCAATACAGACTGACCGCTGTATGACCTCAAGCCGTAGGCAGGCACTAACAAGCCGCTTCACATGTCCGAAGTAGCTTCTAGGTATCGGCGTGGTAGGCCATAGTCGGACTATCAGGTCCTTCATGGCTAGCTCGGCCGCCTTGTGCAGCTCGACCAGCTGTTTTAGCTGGTCGCTGAAGGGTACCGGATGTTCTGGTCCAAGATATTGAGACTGGAACAGCTTCTCCGTAGAACTCCCTTCTCCGGCTCGATAGAACTCGGCAGCATCTGATATGCCGCGCGACAAATCCGTAAACGCTCCTGGAGAGCTCCAAATTCGGGTAAGTAAAAGGAATGTTTCCTTCACAGACTTGCTTTGCATAATGAAAGCCTTACCAGCCACGATCTTCTTAGCCGCCTGGATTTCCTGAAGGGCGCTCTGGTCCTCGGCTCGAGCCTCTTGTGTGATCTAGCGGGCCTTCGCAAGTTCGGACGCTTGCGTCTTAGAATCACCCTCCAAGGTCTCGTACTTCTTGACCGCGTCATGGAGCTCTTGCTGGACCTCGCTGACCCGGGCCTCGTGCTTCTCGCACGCGGCGCACTCCTTGGCCACTTTGTCCTCGGCCTTGGCTAACGCCTTCTTGCGGGCCGCCACCTCGGTCGTGGCCCCTAATAAAGTTCATGAAACTTTAGTGTAACATCCCAAATTTTCAATTTGGAATGTTATACATTAGATCATCATTGCATAGCATATTTATTTGCATTTTGGCAAATCCTCGATAAATCCTAAGCAACTCAAGGACCCTCAGAGAGAGTTGGGGATTTTCCCGGTTTTTCATATTTGATTTTTATCAAATAATAAAACGAGGATTTTGGTTTTAATTATTTTTCTCTCCGAAAAATATTTCGTATTAAAATAAATGAGAGGAGAAAATATGACTTCTCCAAAATAACTGAAATATTGGAGGTAAAAATATTAAAATCCAATATTGGATTTTATTCGGATTTTTATTTGCTATTTTAATTGCATTAAAAAAGTGCACGTTTTCAAAACTGCATTTTTGGGCCAAGGAAATGTTCATCTCGTTCTAATTATTCTAATTAGACGGGAAAATTTTGTTTTAGCATTTTTGGTTTTTATTTATTTTTCTACGATTTTTTTCGATTCGGCGAATTTAAAAAAAAACGCCGAGCGCGCCGACTAGGCCGAAGCCCAGCCGACGTCCCCGCCTGCCCCGCGCCCGTCTCCCTCCCGAGCACGGCTCCCGCCGCCGCCGAGTCCGGCTCGAGGCCGCCGCCGCCGCTGCCTTGCCCCCTCCCCCATGGCACCCCTCCCCTCCTATAAGTACCCCCTGCCCCGCCGCCCCGACCCGCATCCGCCGCCGCCGCC
>NC_057811.1:201035863-201053617 GCF_018294505.1 Triticum aestivum | reverse complement strand
CGAGCCCCGCCGCCCTCGCCGCCCCTCGCCCGCCCCGCCGGAGCTGCTCGCCGAGGTAGCCGAACGCCGTTGACGTGCCCGGTTTCTAAAAAAACAAACGCCCCGGTTTTTTTAAAACCCTAATTTTTTGATATAGATCGGTTTATTTTGTTCGGTTTTATTACTTAGTGAACGTTCACCGATCCGTTCGTTTTAATGAACGCGTTCGTCTGTTTGACGCTGTTAACGAACGTCCGTTCGTTTAACTGTTCGTCAGTTTTCTTTTTCGTCGGATTTTCCGCGATTATTCCAGATCGCGATTTCTGATCAGATTTTCATTCTGGTTGAACTTTTCGCTCGTTTATCGGAATCAGGCGATTCAAGCGTCTAGAGTTTCATCTCGAAATTCTCTTTCCGTTTAACCTACTCAAACAAGTTTTTGCTACTGTAAAATTTGACTTAGATCCAGATTAGTAAACGAAGCTTGTTTCTTTCGCCGTTTGACTTTCGTTGCTTCGTTTGAGTTGAATCTTTTTGCAAACCGGAGTTCTTAAGTTAAAATTTTTGGTTAGATATTTGTTTGAGTTTTACTTGTGAATTAGATGAGTACTTATTGTTTGCTTGTTTGTTTGCGATAGAGTACCCGGAGTGCGCCGCTTGCTACTTCGAATCTCTAGGTTTCACGGATCATCAGCAAGGCAAGTAACACTTTGATCATACTTTTCACTACCCAGTTTTATTGCATTAGATCAACCCTCAAACATTGCATGATTAGGATCTAATTAAACTGTGGGTATTGGGAAGTAGTTGAGGTAGTACCTATTACCTGCTTTATTATCAAACCATTGGGAGTTACTTCTACGTTGCTTATATTGCCATGCTATGCTTGTAGACGTGGATTGGGTTTGAGAGATATTCACGACAGATGTGAGATTGATAATTAATGGTTTACTTAAGGTGGCAACTAAAACTCACATCTGGGTGGATTGAGGTACCTGGGTATTCCAGGATTGCCTGTTTTTCTTTTGGACCGCCACCCAGGTTCAAAGGGATCATGAGATTATTCATGCTAGAAACTTCCCGTGCAGCCGCAAGCTATTATGGGCTCTAGCATAGTTGATTAAGTTGCGTGAACTCTTACAGTGGTTGACTAGGAGATGTAGGGGATGTAGGTGGTACGGTCTATCACATCATAAGGTGCAAACGCTTCTGAAAGACTATGTCTCAGTCATCCGTTTCTCAAACATCCTGTAGTGCGAGAATCCAGCGGAGGCGATCGAGTCTTGTGGGAAAAGTGCACAAACCTCTGGAGAGTGTATTAACTAATCATGGTTAGCCGTGTCCCCGGTTATGGACAACTTGAGTATCTAGTACTTGGATTATCATATGAATCTCATCACCATGTTACTTTAATAAATTTTGTTGGGTTAATGATGATACTTAATTGGGATTGAGATGCTGTCAACCATCTCAATGTTTAACAACCACCATAATAGTTAAATAAAAAATTATTCCTTTGAAGTATGGAAAAACTGGCTTTTCGCAAAACTGTAACCATAGAGCTTTCTACCAGCCATATATGCAAGTAGTATATTATTATTCTGTTCATTACTCTCTATGTGTTACATTGCCAGCATATTCCATGTGCAGACCCATTTTTGGGCTGCAATGTTTCATGTTGCAGACTTTTCAGACGACGAGTAAGGTGCCTTAGGTCGTGGTCTTATACTCAGTGATGCCGTTGGAGTTGATGGACTCACTTATCTTCCAAGCCTTCCGCTGTTATCGTATTAGATGGCCTTAAGCCATATTTATCATACTTATTCACTTTTGAGATATTCGTTGTAATAAGTGTGTGATTGCTACTCTGTTATAAATCCTCCATTTGTACTGTGCGTGTCAGCATTACTGATCCAGGGATGACACTGGTGCACAGCAGCCCAGACTGTTTGAGGTCTGGTCGCTACAAAGGTGGTATCAGAGCACACGCTGACTGTAGGACACGACCACTAAACTTAAACCCTAGAACACTACTCTCTTCTCATTTCTGACTCCTCTCCACTTTCTACTCTTTTAGGAATGGCGGATGCAAGAAACAAGTTCATGCAACCAAATGAAGATACGCCTTTTGGACGACACTTGAAGGAAGTCACTAAGTACTTGAACAATGGAATACCAAGCATCACCGGAACCTACAACGCCACATTACCTGAAGAGGAGAGCTGGAAGATTCAAGTTCAAGTTCCAGGAAGGACGTTTACGCCAGTCACTGAGCCTATAAAGTTGTCTTTTGAAGCACCAACCTGGAGTTTAGGGAAGAGCATGGCAGCCCACATCTCTATGGGACGCATTGGAGAAGTCTACCACAGGGAACTTAAGGATACTATTTATCAGATTTGTGGACGCCGAGACGAGCAATGGGAGATGATTAGCACCAAGAAGGATGGATCAATTGCAGCTTTCATCCAGGAGCAAAACCAACACATACGTCGCCAGGAGAACCAGATGTGCTCAGACAAGATAGTTCTGAAGAAGGCATTGACGAAGATCAAGGAGCTGGAGGAAGAACTCAAGGCTACACGCGAGGATTATTTGGAGGAAATCGTCGCGCTAGTAGGGAAGAATGACGACCTGGAGAAGAAAATTGGAGTATTCATGGGAAATCCAGTATCAAAAGTAGAAGATGATGAATGCGCTTGCCCGGATAACTACATCATCATCGACGACACTGACTCGGACCCCAGTGAAGATGACTTTGTTGATGAAGCTTGAGCAGATATCATGGAGTCTTCGACTGATCAAAATTTCTAGTCGACCACCATATCAGTAGTAGTATTTCCCCATATATATAGTATAGTTCGAGCACTTTTGTAACGCTAGTTAGATCGATTGTATGCCTTGTTTGATTTGATTGAGTGATATTGATTGTGTTTGTCTCATGAGCATATGGGTAATGTTTTCTCTCTAGACCTCATTCTATTCTAAATTCTCATCTTCTCTAAACCTATCAGATGCCTCCGAGACGCGACACCGGATTTGTTTTCCCACCGGAGATCACACAGTTGATTCAGCAACAGAATGCCCTGATGCAAGTGTTAGTACAGAACCAAGGCAACAACAACAACAACAACCCACCACCACCACCTATTGATCACCTAGCCCGTTTCTTGAGGCTAAATCCGCCGGTGTTTTCCAGCAGCATCGAGCCGATTGTTGCAGATGATTGGCTCCGCAAAGTTGGAAGGGAGTTGACCACTGCAGGATGCACAGATGCGGAAAGAGTGCATTTTGCCGCACATCAGCTTGATGGACCTGCAGCATCATGGTGGAAGAATTACACAACCACACACCCTATTGACACTGTCACATGGGACCAGTTTCAGCAAGCTTTCCGTACAGCACATGTTTCAGCAGGAGCTATGGCTATGAAGAAGCGTGAGTTTCGCAACCTACGCCAAGGAGGACGCACCGTAGGCCAGTATGTGGAGGATTTCTGTAAGTTAGCACGTTATGCACCAGATGACATTGCTACAGATGCAGCCAAGCAGGAGAAGTTTTTGGAAGGACTGAATGAAGAGCTGAGCATGCAGCTAATGGTAGCAACCTTCAACAACTACCAGGAGTTGGTAGATGGAGCACTCATGATTGAAGGGAAGCAGCAGCAGATTGAAAACCGTAAGAGGAAGTATGGACAAGGGAAGTATAATTCTGGAGCCCAGCAGAAGCCACGTTTTACCCCGAAATCCGGAGGACAGTTTCAGCATACCCATGGAGGAGGTAGTTCGCACAACCATAATGGCTCCAAGAATGGAAATGGGAACGAAGGAAGCAACGGACAGAACCGTACCAACCCTTCAACCCCAGCTAAGAGAGACCTGAGTCAAGTCACTTGCTTTAAATGTCAGAAGACTGGACATTATGCCAATGAATGTCCTGAAGCCTAGAATGGTAATGGAAATGGAAGCTCTGGGAAGAAGCCGAACCCTTTCAGCAAAGGACATGTGAACCACATTAGCGTGGAAGAGGTTGAAGCTCAGCCTGATGCAGTAATAGGTATGTTTTTGGTTAAGTCATCTACTGCACTCGTTCTTTTTGATACTGGTGCATCGCATTCATACATATCAAGGGGATTTGTGGATAAGTATAAACTGCCAACCCAAGCCCTTAGGTCACCCATGTTAGTAACCTCGCCAGGAGCAGAGTATATGGCAAGTTTATGGTGTGATCAGTTACCATTAAGGATTGGTAACTATGTGTTTCCCTCAGACCTAATAATATTGGAATCGCAAGGATTGGATGTGATATTAGGCATGGATTGGTTATCAAAGTATGGAGGGAACATCGATTGTGCCAGTAAGTCGGTTTTGCTTACCACCCCAGAAGGAAGAAGGATTAAGTATGTATCCCCGCATGTGCCGTAGAGGACTCAAGTGAATTCCTTATCAGGAGTTGTACAGGAGGAAGTACCAGTGGTGAAGGATTACCCGGATGTATTTCCAGAAGAGTTGCCAGGCATGCCACCGGATAGAGACATTGAGTTTCTGATTGAACTTTTGCCAGGCATAGGACCGATATCTAAGAGACCGTACAGGATGCCCGCAAAAGATTTGGAGGAAATTAAGAAGCAGATTAAGGAGTTACTGGATAAAGGCTATATTCGCCCAAGTTCGTCACCTTGGGGATCGCCTGTACTTCTAGTGGAGAAGAAGGATGGATCATTAAGGATGGTCGTTGATTATCGAGGAATGAATGAAGTGACCATCAAGAAGAAGTACCCACTGCCGATGATTAATGATTTGTTTGACTGCTTATAAGGAGCTAAGGTATTTTCCAAGATCGATCTACGATCAGGATACCACCAGTTGAAGATTCGAGAGCAGGATATACCTAAGACGGCTTTTACCACCAGGTATGGGTTGTATGAGTATACCGTTATGTCATTTGGTCTGACTAACGCACCTGCTATTTCATGAACTTGATGAACAAGGTGTTTATGGAGTTTTTGGATAAGTTCGTCGTAGTGTTCATTGATGATATTTTGATCTACTCAAAGAATGAAGAGGAACATAAGGAGCATTTGCGTTTGGTACTTGAGAAACTCAGAGAACATCAGTTGTACACCAAGTTCAGCAAATGTGAGTTTTGGCTGAAGGAAGTTGGATTCCTCGGACATGTTATATCTGGAGAAGGAATAGCGGTAGACCCCGCCAAAGTTGACACAGTAACAAGTTGGGAATCACCCACGTCAGTTGGAGAAATCCGGAGTTTCCTTGGACTCGCAGGATACTACCGGAGATTCATTGAGAATTTCTCAAAGATTGCAAAACCCATGACTGAGCTATTGAAGAAGGACACCAAATTCAATTGGACTGAGGAATGTGAAGGTAGTTTCCAAGAATTGAAGAAACGATTGGTTACATCACCAGTGTTGATTCTGCCAGATCAACGCAAGGATTATGAAGTTTATTGCGACGCTTCTCGTCGAGGACTTGGAGCAGTGCTTATGCAGGAAGGAAGAGTTGTGTCATATGCTTCACGACAACTTAAACCCATGAGAAGAATTATGCCACGCATGATTTGGAATTAGCAGCCGTAGTGCATGCGTTGAAGACATGGAGACATTTTCTCATCGGAAACCATTGTGAGGTGTACACGGATCACAAGAGTTTGAAGTACATTTTCACGCAGAAGGAGTTGAATCTCAGGCAGAGGAGATGGTTGGAGCTTATTAAGGACTATGATATGAGATTGCATTATCACCCAGGGAAGGCTAACGTAGTAGCAGATGCGTTGAGCCGCAAGAGCCATGTCAACACACTCATGACAGGAGAGTTACCCCAGGAGTTAGCCGAGGATCTTCGCGAGCTATGTTTGGAGATAGTTCCAAGAGGCTTTTTAGCAACATTGGAGATTCAGTCTACCCTGATGGAAAAGATCAGAGAAGCCCAGAAGACAGACAAGGAAATTAACGAGATAAAGGAAAAGATGAGAAAAGGAAAAGCCAAGGGATTTCGTGAGGATGAGCACGATACCTTATGGTTTGAGGACCGCGTTTACGTGCCCAATGATCCGGAGATCAGGAAATTGATCTTGCAAGAGGCCCATGATTCACCATACTCGATTCACCCAGGAAATACCAAGATGTATTTGGATTTGAAGGATATTTTCTGGTGGACCGGTATGAAGAAGGATATTGCGGAGTATGTAGCAGTTTGTGATGTATGTCAGAGAGTGAAGGCAGAACATCAGAAGCCAGTGGGATTGCTACAACCATTGCCAATACCCGAATGGAACTGGGATAAACTAGGCATGGATTTTATCACGGGATTGCCCAGGACTCGTTCAGGCTATGACTCAATATGGGTTGTAGTCGACCGTTTGACGAAAGTAGCTCATTTCATCCCAGTGAAGACCACTTACACCAGTGCTAAGTTGGCAAAGATATACATGACCAGAATCGTATGTTTGCATGGAGTTCCGAGGACCATTGTATCAGATAGAGGAATCCAGATTACCTCGAAGTTTTGGAATCAGTTACATGAAACCTTGGGAACCAGGCTAGAATTTAGTACAACCTTTCACCCACAGAAAGATGGACTGACCGAGAGAGTCAATCAGATTTTGGAAGACATGTTGAGAGCTTGTGCTAGATTATGGATCTAGTTGGGACGACAATTTGCCATATGCAGAGTTTTCTTACAACAACAGTTATCAAACCAGTTTGAAGATGGCCCCTTTCGAAGCTTTGTACGGAAGGAGGTGTAGAACACCATTGTTATGGGACGAAGTTGGGGACCGTCAGTCGTTTGGACCAGATTTGATTAAAGAGTCTGAACAGAAAGTGAGGTTGATTCGCGATAGGCTCAAGGTAGCCCAGTCCAGGCAGAAGAGTTATGCGGATTCTAAACATAAGGAGACAGTTCACGAAGTCGGAGACAGAGTTTACCTTCGAGTATCACCACTTCGAGGAGTGAAGCGCTTTGGAGTTAAGGGAAAGTTAGCGCCTCGTTTTGTAGGACCATACAGAGTTTTGAACGTATGGGAGAAGTTGCCTAGAAGCTGGAATTGCCTGAAGGATTGTCAGGAGTTCATGATGTATTTCACGTTTCCCAGTTGAAGAAGTGCCACGCAGAGATGGCTGAGATACCACTGAGAGATACAGTGCCACTGGAAGCGATTCAGTTGGAAAGTGATTTGACCTATGAGGAGAAACCAGTTAAGATTCTTGAGTATGCCTGCCGAGTCACCCGCAGTAAGGTTATCAAGTTTTGCAAAGTCCAGTGGAGTCACCATACTGAAGATGAAGCCACCTGGGAGTGAGAGGAAGATCTACGGAAGAACCACTCTCACCTATTTTCTAGCCAACCCGAATCTCGAGGGCGAGATTCATCTTAAGGGGTAGGTTTGTAACATCCCAAATTTTCAATTTGGAATGTTATACATTAGATCATCATTGCATAGCATATTTATTTGCATTTTGGCAAATCCTCGATAAATCCTAAGCAACTCAAGGACCCTCGGAGAGAGTTGGAGATTTTCCCGGTTTTTCATATTTGATTTTTATCAAATAATAAAACGAGGATTTTGGTTTAACTATTTTTCTCTCCAAAAAATATTTCATATTAAAATAAATGAGAGGAGAAAATATTTTTACCACCAAAGAAAGAAAGAAAGAGAGTACACAAAGAAAGATTCGGACTTACGCCGACACGGTCTGCGGTTGCTTCACCACCTTGCGGAAGCGAGCCGCCTTCGCGGCCGCCTCTTCCCGCCTGGTGGCTGCCGCCCTGCCTCTGGGTTTCTTTGTTCGGCCGCCAAACAGACCCTGGGCGGCGCGACGCTTCTGCCCTCCGCCCCGAGCAGGCGGTGCAGCAGAGGAACCCGCGCCGCGTCCAGATGCCGGCTGGCGGTGCGGGACGGCTTCGGCCTCATCGTCGTCTGGCCAGTCGTCAAAGGTGGCGCTGAGCCCGGAGCCGCCTACCTCGCCGCCGGCTTGGCCACCTCCCGGCTCGACGTCGTCGTCCATACCGACCGCCCTCAGGTCGGGGTCATCCAGATCATGTTCGGTCCGGTCGGGGACGAAACGGCGCTCCGCGTCTGACCCGCCGGCCGGCCGAAGCAGAGGGCTCTGTCGAAGAACAAGCCGACTATGTCAGAGTCGGCCAAGAGGTGCTCGGCAACAAGGAGAAAAAGAAGAGACAAGGAGAGCATACCGTAGGCGGCGGGTTTGCTCGGCTGTATGGCTCCTTGCCGAACTGCCACTCCACGGAGAGTTTGCAGTTCGCAAGGTAGTTCACCATAAAGGCCACCTCCTCCTGCGACATCTCCTTGGTGCACATCCGGCTCGGATCGAGCTGGCCGCTCATCTGACAGATCAGATGAGGCCGGCTCTGGAGCGGAAGAACCCAGCGTGTGACGAACGCGGCCAGAAGATCCCCCCACGTCTCGCGATTATTGCGCATAAATGCGAGCCGAAACTGCCGCACGGAACGTGCGGGCGGTTTCGGGATACAAAGGATCCGCGCCTAGGCCGGGGCGCGGACGTGGTTGGCCCCCTCCGTGCGGTGATGTCCCGTCACGTGCGTGGGCTGGCAGGCTTTCCGGCCATGTGGTTCGCAGACAGCCAGTGGCCGGCCCGCGGCCCGGCGCGCGCGCCAGCGGGCTCCCGCCCTCCGACTCCGGAAGATTTCGACTCAGGCGGCGCGCCTGACCAGGGCCGGCTCCCAGCTGCCGGCTTGTCAAGATAGGAAGCTGATCGAGCTTCTCAACCCCTACTCCACCTCGAAGCCCAATCAGCTTCGGGGACTACTGTCGAAGTAAATGGCCACGGGTAGCCAAACCGACTACCCCTGGTTCTTCAGAAAAATTATCAGGCCTTCGGGCCTTCAAGCACTCCAAGCATTTGGGCCGCCTTCCCTGGCCGGCTACCTCTGAAGCCGACTCCCAGAAGGCGACCCAGCCTCAAGCAACCCCTCCCCAGGATGATTACGGGGTGGCCGACTCCAAGAAGCCGGCAAAGAAGGACGCCGACTCCTAGGGGCCGGCCGAGACCTCAACCACCAAAGCCGTTCCCACATAACGACGACAAGACGGGGAGTGGCCACAGTGCGGCCCACTACCCCCGAAGCCCGAGGCGGGCATGGCTACAGGAAGCCGTACGGGACGGCCGTCTCCCGTGCGGCTTGGCACTGTAGCCATGCTAGCCTCGACGTCATCCATGACAGACTCCCGTACGGCCCACGGGCGGCGGGCCCCTTCAGGCAGAGAGAGGCGTGGAGGCGGCCCGGCCTTTCCCAGTCGGCCAAGGGCGTAGCCGGCTCCCAGAAGCCGGCTACTCCCTTCCTCGAAGCAGGAGCCCCATTAAGGAGACAAGACGAGGTAAGGCTACAGTGAGAGCCCCCAAGGCGGCCCACTGTAGCCACGCTTACCTCGACAAAGCCCTCGTCATCAGAGGCGAGGCTACAGTAAGCAGCCGCCGACAAGACCCTAGGCGGTGGGGCGGGCCTGTCGCCCAAGAAGCCGGCAGCCGGCGGGACCCACCAGCCGGCGGGGCCCAATTGCCGGCGGAGAAGCCGGAAAGCGTAGACACTGACGGCTGGGACCAGCTCCCAGTCGGATTACCATTGTACCCCCGGGGGGTAGGCCTATATAAACCCCCCGGAGCGCCCATGCAAAGGGTTGGCCTCTGATCATAGTTGTCTTCTAAACATAACACACACACCATAGATAGAGAGAAGATAGAGCTAGCCTTGTTCTTCTTCTCCCTTGAACCCCAAAACAGCTCTAGGAGCGATTGTAGCTACTTTCACCGATCTAGTGACTATGCGGAGACCCCGCAGAGCAGGACTAGGGGTGTTATCTCCTCGGAGAGCCCCGAACCTGGGTAAGATCCGCCGGCGTGCATGTCTTCGCCTCATCCCGTTTCCAGGCACCGGCGACGTCTTATTGGCACCCACACAGATAAGCCATCCCTTGGCATATGTCGCACCAACCACCCGACAGTAATACCTCCATAGAGAGGGCCCGAACCTGGGTAAACATCGTGTCCCCCGTCTCCTATTACCATCGACCTTAGACGCACAGTTCAGGACCCCCTACCCGAGATCCGCCGGTTTTGACACCGACACGCGGCTCCCGTGGTGGTGAGGCATCAGGTCGCGCGCCCTAGCTCATCCGCCCGCGATTAGCTCATGCAAGAACCAAGCACCAAGGAGCATGGGAGGTGATGTACATGGGAGCTTGCCCTAAGCCAGAGCTTAGCCTCTTGGATTTAGCGACGCTGTAGGGACGGACCCGAGCACAGACACCGTGCCGACCCTTAATCATGAGGTGGTCATGGGTGGGTTTGGAAGGGCGCACAACGTTCATGGCATCGAGGTGCCAAACTGGCAGGTGATAATCATAAAGTAATTCATGGGAGGAGGCAAGCTAGTTTGGATAAATGCAAGAACGATACATGCCGCTGGGATGGACCCACGTGGCCTGGGGATGATGCAACCCGAGAGGCGCCCCCAACAGGGTGAGTTAAGGACGCAAAAGGATACACATCGCGGGGACAGGCCCATGGGACTTGGGGATAATGCTGCCCGAGGGGCACCCCCAACTGAATGAATAGGGAAGAGTCACCTGGCACCGTTGTTGGAGGGATGTTGAAGCAGTTGAAGACGTACGTTGAAGAAGTTGCTCCTCATAAGCCGCCTGGGTCCAGAGCCTCGGGAGGCTTTGGGGGCCCAGGAGGCTCATGAAGAACCGTCACCATCTCCGCCAGGACTGCGTGATGCCGGGCCTCCTGAGCCACCAGAACACTCTGCAGGTGACGCTCGAAGGTGACAGCCGCGTTCGGCAGGCCGAATGGCATGCGAACATAGCTGGGAGGTGTACCCTCGCACCAACCAACACGCGAAGGCCGGAAACGCTCATGGCATGCGGCCCTGTTGAGCCCTAGGATGTTGAAACAGACGCACAGCTCGTCGTCCTCGCCAGGACAAGGAGCTGCACCAGGTGGTGGGCGGCGGTCGCCGCACATGGTTCTCGCCTCTTGAAGCTCCTCGGTCGCCTTGGTGATTGAAAGTTCAACTATCCCTCGGTGGTTTTGGTAATTCCTAACGACATATAGCTCATTGAACTAATACTCTTTCGAGATGATCATTTCAGAAAGTTCAATGATTGGCTTGGCATGGACTAGAAATGTGGACCCCTCAAAATGGTAAGGACACTTATTGGCTCAAGATCAAGACTCTACATTTTCCTTTTAGTGATCCAAGATCACATTGAGTCCATAGGAAAAGCCAATACTATTAAAAGGGGATGAGGTGTTGTTTAATGGCTTGCTTGCTCAAATGCTTAGTGATATGCTCTAGAAGTCCTCAACCACTTTCTCATATCCACATATGTCCCAAACCAAAAGTCAAACTCGGCCCCACCGATTTGATCTATCCGGCGCCACCTAGTTCATTTGACATAGCCACTGCCAGAAACCCTAGTCACTTCGCTCTCACCGATTGGGATCTCGGTCTCACCGAGATGGGATTGCAAACTCTCAGTTTCCCTTCATAACATTTCGCTCTAACCGAGATGAGTGATCGGTCCCACCGAGTTCACAATGCAAACTCTCTGTTTCCCTTTCGTAACGTTTTGGTCTCACCGAAATGAGCGATTTGGTCCCACCGAGTTTGCCTGACCAACTCTCAGTTTACCTATTACAGAAATCGGTCCTACCGAGTTTATGTGATTGGTCCCACCGAGATTACGTTCTGCCCTAACCCTAATGAAATCGCTCCCACTGAGTTGACATGTCGGTCCCACCGAAAATCCTAACGTTCACATTTTGAACTAAATCGGTCTGACCGACTTTCATGATTCAGTCCCACCGAGTTTGGTAAATTGTGTGTAACGGTTAGATTTTGTGTGGAGGCTATAAATACCCCTCCACCCACTCTTCATTCGTGGAGAGAGCCATCAGAACGTGCCTACACTTCCAACATACATTTTTTGAGAGAGAACCACCTACTCATGTGTTGAGACCATGATATTCCATTCCAACCACAAGAATCTTGATCTCTAGCCTTCCCCAAGTTGCTTTCCACCCAAATCATCTTTCCACCAAATCCAAATCTGTGAGAGAGAGTTGAGTGTTGGGGAGACTATCATTTGAAGCACAAGAGCAAGGAGTTCATCATCAACACACCATCTATTACCTTTTGGAGAGTGGTGTCTCCAAGATTGGTTAGGTGTCATTTGGGAGCCTCCGACAAGATTATGGAGTTGAACCAAGGAGTTTGTACGGGCAAGGTGATTGCCTACTTCGTGAAGATCTGCCAAGTGAGGCAAGTCCTTCATGGGCGATGGCCATGGTGGGATAGACAAGGTTGCTTCTTCGTGCACCCTTCATGGGTGGAGCCCTCCGTGGACTCGCGCAACCGTTACCATTCGTGGGTTGAAGTCTCCATCAATGTGGATGCACGATAGCACCACCTATCGAAACCACGCCCAAAATCTCCGTGTCTACATTGCGTTTGCTCCCTCCAAACTCCTCCGTTTACCTTCATATGCAAATGATTTACATTCCGCTGCTATACTCTTAGACTTGCATGTTTAGGTTGACTGCTTGACTTGTCCTAAGTTGCTAAAATCAGCGAAGACTTAAAGTTGGGAAAAGGCTAGATTTTTATTTGGTCAAGTAGTCTAATCACACCCCTCTAGACATACTTTCGATCCTACAAGTGGTATCAGAGCTTTGGTCTCCATTTGCCTTGATTTCCATTGCTTTGGTGATCATAGCCTTGGTTTCACAACCTAGGAGAGTATGCCGTCTAGCGAGGGAAAATACCACCATAGAGGTCCTTACTTTGATGGTACTAATTTTGCTAGTTGGAAGCATAAGATGAAAATGCATATTCTTGAAAATAACCCCGGCGTTTGGGCTATTGTGTGTATTGGCTTTCAAGGTGTATTCTTTGATGGGAGAGAACCGAATCGTGAAGCTACCGCGGAAGAGTTGAAGATGCTGCAATACAATGCTCAAGCTTGCGATATCCTCTTCAACGGATTGTGCCCCAAAGAATTCAACCAAATCAGCCGTCTTGAGAATGCAAAGGAAATTTGGGATACTTTGATTGATATGCACGAAGGTACCGACTCCGTCAAGGAAACCAAATTGGATGTGCTTCAAAGTCAGCTTGACAAGTTCAAAATGAAGGATGGTGAAGGTGTCGCTGAAATGTACTCTAGGCTTGATCTCATCACAAATGAGATTGTCGGCTTAGGAAGTGAAGAGATGACTAATAGATTCAACATCAAGAAGATCCTAAGAGCCTTGGATGTAAAATATGATACCGTGTGCACATTGATCCAAATGATGCCCAATTACAAAGATCTCAAGCCAACAGAAGTCATTGGAAGAATAGTTTCTCATGAGTTGTCACTCAAGGATAAAGAAGAGCTTCACAACAAGTCAAGTGGTGCTTATAAAACCTCATGTGATGCTCCCACATCATCAAGTAAGAAACAAGCCTCCAATGATGAATTGAGCCTAATGGTGAAGAACTTCAACAAGTTCTACAATAGTAGAATCAAGGAAAGAAGTTCCAAGTAAAGTTCCTACAATGACAAAAGATCTTCGAGTCGTGAGTGAAATTGCTACAATTGTGGAAGACCCGGACACTACTCCAATGAGTATATGGCTCCCTACAAAAGAAGAGAAGACTCACCCAAAAGGAGAAGTAGAAGAGAGGAATCACCTCCAAGATAGAGAAAGAGTAGAGATGATCGTTATGAATGAAGAACCTCTTGGAGAAGCAAGGATTCGGAAAGGAAGGACAAGTCATCGAGGAGCTACACAAAATGAAGACATCAAGATCATGTTGGTGAATGGGTATCCGGCTCCGACTCTGACCATCACTCCAAAAGAAGTTATCACTCCGACTCCGAATATACTCAAGATGAAGGTGTTGCCGGTCTAGCACTTGTGTCGACCAACTCCTATGACATATATGACTCACCAAATGAAGGAATTGGAAGATGCTTCATGGCTAAAGGCCCAAAGGTATCACACCCCGAGTATGTTGATTTCAATAGTGATGAAGATGATTTGCTAGGTGATGATGATTTACTTGTTGACAACTCTAGTGATGAAAACTATGATGAAATTGCTATTAATCATGCTAATCAAGATAAAACGAATGATGATTATAAGAAGGAGATTGAGCGTCTAACTAAAGAACTAAACACTCTTAAGTTAGCTCATGAAACTACCTTGGAAGATCATCGAGAACTTATAAAGACTCATGAGAAGCCACGCTTTGAAATGCTCAACCTTGAGCAAGAGCATGGGTTCTTAAACGCAATCAATGATGATCTTCGCAAGAAAAGTTATTCTTACATCGCCAAGCATTTACTCTTGTCTACTTACATGCCATAAGTAAATTCTAGCAACAAGAATGTAACGCCCACGATGCGGCTATATCTCCCACGTGTCGAGGCACGACTTAGAGGCATAACCGCATAGTGGTTTTGTCGCAAGAAGGGTCATCTTCACACAATCCCATGTAATGAACAAGAATGGGATAAAGAGTTGGCTTACAATCGCCACTTCACACAATACATAAATATTATTCATACATCATCCAAAATACAATCATATAGACCGACTACGGCCAAAATCCAGATGAAAATAAGACAACCCCAAATGCTAGATCCCCGATCGTCCCAACTGGGCTCCACTACTGATCATCAGGAAAAGACACATAGTAACGACCACGTTCCTCGTCGAACTCCCACTTGAGATCGACGCCATCGTCTGCACTGGCATCGTCGGCACCTGCAACTGTTTGGAAGTATCTATGAGTCACGGGGACTCAGCAATCTCACACCCGCGAGATCAAGACTATTTAAGCTTGTAGGACAAGGAGGTGCAAAGAGGTGGAGCTGCAGTGGCAAAAGCATATATGGTGGCTAACTTGCGCAAATGAGAGCGAGAAGAGAAGCAATGGAACGGACGTCATCTAGCAATGACCAAGAAGTGATCCTGAACACCTACTTACGTCATACATAACACAGACCGTGTTCACTTCCCGGACTCCGCCGAGAAGAGACCATCACGGTTACACACGCACTTGGTGTATTTTAATTGGTTCAAGTGACAAGTTATCTACAACCGGACATTAACAAATTCCCATCTGCCTCATAACCGCGGGCACGGCTTTCGAAAGATAATACCTTGCAGGGGTGTCCCAACTTAGCCCATCATAAGCTCTCACGGTCAACGAAGGATAAACCTTCTCCCGGAAAGACCCGATCAGTCTCGAAATCCCGGTTTACAAGACATCTCGACAATGGTAAAACAAGACCAGCAAAGCCGCCCGAATGTGCCGACAAATCCCGATAGGAGCTGCACATATCTCGTTCTCAGGGCACACCGGATGAACACTACGTACAGCTAAAACCAATCCTCGAGTTTCCCTAAGGTGGCACTGCAAGTGGCTCTAGTTTGGACCAGCACTCAGAGGAACACTGGCCCGGGGGTTAAAATAAGATGACCCTCGGGCTCGCGAAAACCCGGGGGAAAAAGGCTTAGGCGGCGAATGGTAAAACCAAAGTTGGGCCTTGCTGGCGGAGTTTTATTCAAGGCGAACTGTCATGGGGGTCCCATAAATCACCCGACCGCGTAAGGAACGCAAACTCAAGGAACATAATCCCGGTATAACAGTAACTAGGGCGGCAAGAGTGGAACAAAACACCAGGCATAAGGCCGAGCCTTCCACCCTTTACCAAATATATATAGATGCATTAATTAAATAAGAGATATTGTGATATCCCAACATATCCATGTTCCGACATGGAACAAACTTCAACTTCACCTGCAGCTAGCAACGCTATAAGAGGGGCTGAGCAAAAGCGGTAACATAGCCAAACAACGGTTTGCTAGGAAGAGATGGTTAGGGCTGACATGGCTAAAATGGGAGACATGATATAGCAAGAGATAGGTAGCGAGCATGGCAATAGAGCGAACAACTAGCATAGCAAAGATAGAAGTGATTTCGAGGGGTGGTCATCTTGCCTGCAAGGTTCTCAGAGTTGTCGAAAGCTTGACCCTCGTAAGCGTACTCGACAGGTTCCTCGTTCACGAACTCGTCTCCCGGCTCTACCCAAGACAAGAACACAAACAAACGGAACCACAATCAACCACGAGAAATGCACAAGCAACATGATGCAAAACATGTATGATATGCAAGATATGATATGCGATGCATATGCGTGCTCCGGAGGGAAAAAGATGAACATGGCAGTAACTTGGCAAACCAAGTATGCCACTGGAAAGATGAGATGATTTCGGTCGAAATCGATATAAAGATCACCGGAATCGGATGCACGGTTTGCAAATGGCAAGCAAAACAAGAATGACACTAATCTGCGATAAACAGCAAGGTAGCACTTAAAATGCAACAAGTAACAATGCTACAGTACCCCAACATAGCAACAAAGCACATAGCAGTTATCTACAGGAGATGCTTGACAAAAGATGAACACTGAGATACGGCTAGTTCACAACATATCAAGCTCAAACAAGCATGGCAAAGGTGCAAAAGATTACAGGTTCACAGACTTAGTGAAAAACTGGACATTTTAGAAATCAGCATCAGGTAGCAATGTTCAGAGCACGAAATCAACATGCTACAGGAAATTAACATAGCAAAACAAGGCATGGCACTGTTCTACTAAATGCACATGACAAAAGTCCCTTACTTACCATAAGCCAAAAAGGAACACAAGATATGATGGCAAGCATGTAAACATAGCAAGTTTCGTTATCAGGTTTCAGACTTGGCAGAAATCAGAGCATGGCAGAAATATTAATATGTAGGCCTCTTTGTGAGCTTGATGCACTCACTACAGAGCAATGCGTGACAAACCAAGCATACCTACAGCAAGATGGCATGTTTATCAAGCTATCCATGGCAAGAACAATTGCATAGCATGTATGGATCAACTACAATAAGCTTGGCAAAAATGCATATCATGTTAAGAATCTGCCAGAAATATTTTATAGGAGAAGTAGAGCAAGATTGAGTCATGCTATGTCACTCCATAATTGCAAAAACTTCCAGCAATGGCTCAACTACAACTATATCTACAAAACATCCTTACTGAACATCTCCAAAATATGCACGGATCTCTCTGTAGCATCAAGTTTACATGGCAACAAAATTACAGCAGACAAAGACTTGGAGAAATCACGAAGTCCCTGAAATCAGAAATATTATGGGGCCTACTTTGCATGCTTGTGCTAGTCACCACAGAGATCACAAAAATACATGGACTATACCACTGGAAAGATGGCATGGCATACTTCAAAACACATGTAGAGCTCATGCTCAAAAGATGCACAGAATAAATGATACAAAAATGACAAATCTCCAAGTTCTGATAAGAACCAGAGAATAACAACAACTAGCCCTCTTCCAACGAAGATTTGGGCATCAAGATGACCTCTAATGAACATGGTGCAATTGAACATGGTGCATCACGAGACGAACAATTCGACATATTACACGCGTGAATCGGAGCTACATGCACAGAGTTATAGCATCGGGAACAGGAGCACATGCTGATGAAATTCCAGACTTAGAGAAAAAAACGGACGCGAGAAAGTCAACGTACAGATGGATCTGGATCGAGCGTCGTCGCCACAGGAGCTCGAGCCCGAGCCCGACGGCGGCGAGGCAGGGGCCGGCGGGGGCCCGGCGCGGCGAGGGGAGGAGGCCGGCGGCGGGCATG
>NC_057811.1:201032198-201035384 GCF_018294505.1 Triticum aestivum | reverse complement strand
GTGGCAGCGACGGATTCGCCGGGGCGCGGCGGCGGACGTTGTCCGGCGCGGGCGGACGCGTCTGGCGGCGCGGTGGGAAAATCTCTAGGGTTCGTCTGCGAATCCGTTTTTCGGGATGCCCACCTATTTATAGGTAGAGGGAGCTAGGAGGCTCGAAATGAGGTGCGGTTTTCGCCCACACGATCGTGATCGAAAGACCTAGAGCATGGAAGAGAGTTTGGTGGGTTTTGGGCTGGTTTTAGAGGGGGTGTTTGCTGGACACTCAAATGGACTTTGCGGATGCCCGGTTAACCGATGGAGTACCAAACGACCTCCGAATGGAACGAAACTTGACCGGTAGTCTCCGGGTGGTATATTAAGACCACTTAACAAGCCTCGGTCCATTCCGAGAAAGTTTGACACACGCACACGAAAGAAAACAAGGGAGGTGCACCGGAGGAGATAGGAGCGCCGGATTGGAAAACGGACAACGGGGAAAATGCTCGAATGCATGAGACGAACACGTATGCGAATGCAATGCGCATGATGACATGATATAAAAATGCATGACATGACAAAATACAAAACGAAAGACAAAACCCGACAACGGAAGGAAAAACATATCAGATAGCCAAAAATGGCAAGAGTCGGAGTTACAAATATGGCAAGTTACATGCGGGGTGTTACAACACTCCACCACTACGAGAGGATCTCGTCCCGAGATCTAGGACTGAAAGAACTCCGGATATTCGGAACGGAGACGGTCCTCGCGTTCCCAGGTGGCTTCCCGGTCGGAATGGTGCGACCACTTCACTTTGAGGAATTTGATAGACTTGTTGCGAGTCTTGCGCTCAGTTTCTTCAAGAATAGCAACTGGGTGCTCATGATAAGACAAATCTTCTTGGAGGTCAATCTCTTCGAAGTTGATAGTGCGCTCAGGCGTCTTGAAGCACTTGCGGAGCTGTGACACGTGGAACACATCGTGCACGTTCGCGAAGTTGGAAGGAAGCTCAAGTTGATAGGCAAGGTCGCCTCTTTTGCCAATGATCTTGAAAGGACCCACGTATCTAGGGGCAAGCTTCCCTTTGATACCGAAGCGACGAGTGCCTTTCATTGGAGAGACGCGGAGGTAGACATGGTCTCCGATCTCGAAAGCCAAATCACGATGCTTACTATCATAGTAGCTCTTCTGACGCGATTGCGCGGCTTTGAGATTATCACGGATGACTTTACACATTTCTTCAGCTTCAGTGATTAAGTCATTGCCAAGAAGTTGGCGTTCACCAGTCTTTGACCAATTTAGAGGAGTACGGCACTTTCTGCCATAGAGAATCTCGAATGGGGCCTTGCCCGAACTCGCTTGGAAACTGTTGTTGTAGGAGAATTCAGCATAAGGAAGACAATCTTCCCATTTCATGCCAAAGGAAATGACACAAGCCCTGAGCATATCTTCAAGAATTTGATTGACTCGCTCAACTTGGCCACTAGTTTGAGGGTGAAAAGCTGTGCTGAAGCGAATGTTAGTGCCCATGGCCTTCAGGAAGGAGTCCCAAAACTTAGAGGTGAAGATGCTTCCACGATCTGAAGAAATCAATTGTGGAATGCCGTGCAAAGATACAATTCTGGAGGTGTAGAGCTCTGCCAGCTGAGCTGCTGTGATTGATTCTTTGATAGGAAGGAAATGAGCCACTTTAGAAAGCTTGTCAATGACAACGAAGATAGCGTCATTTCCGCGCTTGGACTTTGGAAATCCAGTCACGAAGTCCATTTCGATATGATCAAGCTTCCATTCCGGAATAGCAAGAGGTTGGAGGAGACCAGCTGGTCGTTGGTGTTCTGCTTTCACTCTTCGGCAGACATCACATTCATTCACGAATTGAGCAATTTCTCGCTTCATTCGAGTCCACCAATACGACTGCTTGATGTCGGGTGGTTGGTGCGACATATGCCAAGGGATGGCTTATTATTGTGGGAGCCAATAAAACGTCGCCGGTGCCTGGAAACGGGATGAGGCGAAGACATGCACGCCGGCGAATCTTACCCAGGTTCCGGGATCTCCGAGGAGATAACACCCCTAGTCCTGCTCTGCGGGGTCTCCGCATGATCACTAGATCGATAAAGGGTAGCTACAATCGCTCCTAGAGCTGTTGAGGTCAAGGGAGAAGAAGAACAAGGCTAGCTCTTGCTTCTCTCTATCTATGGTGTGTGGGCTATGCGTGGGTGTTAACCTAGAAGCCAACTATGCTCCGAGGCCAATCTAGAAGCGAACCCTTTGCATCGATGCCCCGGGAGGTTTATATAGGCCTACCCCTCGGGGGTACAACGGTAATCCGACTAGGAGCTGGCCCTAGCCGTCAGTGTCTACGCTCGCCGGCTTCTCCGCCGGCTGCTAGGTCCCGCCGGCTGCCGGCTACTTGGTAGACAGGCTGGTCCCACCGCCTAGGGTCTTGTCGGCGGCTGCTTACTGTAGCCGCGCCTCTGATGATGAGGGCTTTGTCGAGGTGAGCATGGCTACAGTGGGCCGCCTCGGGCGCCATCACTGTGGCCTCACCTCGTCTTGTCTCCTTAATGGGGCTCCCGCTTCGAGGAAGGGAGTAGCCGGCTTCTGGAGGCCGGCTATAATCTTGGCCGACTAGGAAAAGCCGGGCCCCCCTCGCGCCTCTCTCTGGCTGAAGGGGCCCGCAATCCTCAGGCTGTACAGGAGTGGGTCGCGGGTGACGTCGAGGCTAGCGTGGCTACAATGCCGAGCCGCACGGGAGACGTCCCTCCCGTACGGCCTCCTATAGTTATGCCCGCCTCGGGCTTCGGGGGTCGTGGGCCGCACTGTGGCCACACCCCGTCAGGTCGCCGTTATGTAGGAGTGGTTGTGGTCTTGGCCGGCTCCTAGGAGTCGGCGTCCTTATTGGCCGGCTTCTTGGAGTCGGCCACCCCGTAGTCGTCCTGGGGAGGACTCGGTGAGGCTGGGTCGCCTTCCGGGAGTCGGCTTTAGTGGTAGCCGGCTAGGGAAGGCGGCCCAAATGCTTGGAGTGCTTGAAGGCCCAAAGGCCTGATAAATTTTCCGAAGAGCCAGGGGTAGTCGGTTAGGCTACCCGTGGCCATTTCCTTCGACGGTAGTCCCCGAAGCTGATTTGGCTTCGAGGTGGAGTGGGGTTCAAGAAGCTCGATCAGCTTCCTATCGTGACAAGCCGGCAGCTGGGAGCCGGCCTT
>NC_057811.1:201011590-201031839 GCF_018294505.1 Triticum aestivum | reverse complement strand
CCGCGGGCCGGCCTCGGGCCGTTGGCGTGCCACGTGGCCGGAAAGCCTGCCAGCCCACGCGCGTGACGGGACGTCGCCGCAGGGAGGGGGCCCGCCACGTCCGCGCCCCGGCCCAGGCGCGGATCCTTTGTATCCTGAAACCGCCCGCACGTTCCGTGCGGCAGTTTCGGCTCGCACTTATGCTTAATAAACGCGAGACGTGGGGGGAGTGGGCGCAGTTAATCCCACGTCTCTCCCCCCACGTTCGGCCTCTTCGGCCGCGTGAGGCTATAAGTAGGGGGAGGTGGAGGGCGGCAGGCCCTCGCACGCTCCTCCTACTTCCACCGTCTTCTTGCCTTCCTCGTTCTCGCGACAGTGCTTCGCCGCCGCGCTCTTCCTCCGCACGCTCTGCCGCCGTGCTAGCTTCCTCTATGCCTCCCCACGTAGAGCAGCTTGGCGGGGATTGGGACGGCTCCATCGTCCATAACGATCACATCGACTGCCTCCGCGACACCCGGCGTCTGCCTAGCGCGGACAAAGTGGAGGTCCGCCTCGCGCCGGAGAAGGAAATCAGGCCCGCGCCGCGGGAGGGCGAGCGGGTGGTCTTCCGCTCGCACTTCCTGCGCGGCTTCGGCCTGCCAGTGAGCGCCTTCTTCCGCTCCTGGCTGGAATTCTATCAGCTCCAGCCGCACCACCTCACCCCCAACACGGTGGTGCTGCTGTCGGCCTTCGTCACCCTGTGCGAGGGCTATCTTGGCATCCTCCCCACCCTCGAGCTCTGGGGCGAGTTCTTCCAGTCGAAGCTGGGCACGCGCGTGCGGGGCGTGCCGGCTCAGACCGGCGCCTTCATCGCGTCGCGGAGATCAGGCGCCGACAACCCCTTCCCCATCATCACACTGATCCAATCGGTGAAGAAGTGGCAGAAGTCATACTTCTACGTGCGGAGCATCGCTCCCCGGGGCGACTACCTCAACTTGCCGGCCTACGTGGCTGGCCCACCGGCGGGCAGGCTGCCCCAGTGGTCCTTCCGGGCAGTGACGCTGTCGCAGGGAGGAAACGCCGCCATCGCCCGCCTGCGGGTGATGGTCCAGTCGGAGGGCCTGACGGGGCCCGACCTCCTGGCTGCGTTTGTCACGCGTCGGGTCCTTCCGCTCCAGAGCCGGCCTTATCTGATCTGTCAGATGAGCGGCCAGCTCGATCCATGCCGAATGTGCACCAAGGAGATGCCGCAGCCCGACGCCGCCGACATGGTGAATTACCTCGCCAACTGCCAACTTTCCGAAGACTGGCAATTCGGCAAGGAGCCATACAGCCGCGCCAATCCTCCGCCTACGGTACGCTCCCCTCGTCTCTTTCTCTCTCTCTCTCTGCTTTGTCGCCGAGTTCCTCTGGGCCGACTCTACTCAGTCGGCTTGCTCTTTTGTCAGAGTCCTCTGCTTCGGCCGGCCGGCGGGGCAGACGTGGAGCGCCGCTTCGTCCCCGACCGGACCAAACACGACCAGGAGGACCCCAACCTGGGGGCGGTCCATATGGAGGACGCCGTCGAGCCGGCCGGCGGCCAAGCCGGCGGCGAAGCAGGCGGCTCCGGGTTCATCGCTACCTTCGACGACTGGCCGGACGAGGACGAAGCCGAAGCCGTCCCGCCCCGCCAGCCGGCATCCGGATGCAGCGCGGGCTCCTCCGGCGCGCAGCCTACTCGGGGTAGAGGCCAGAAACGTCGCGCCACCCAGGGCATGTTCGGCAGCCGGACGAAGAAGCCCAGGGGTGGGGCGGCAGCCACCAGGCGGGAAGAGGCGGCCGCGAAGGCGGCTCGCTTCCGCAAAGTGGTGAAGCAGCCGCAGACTGTGTCGGCGTAACTTCTCTCTTTCTATGTACTGTCCTTCTTTCTTTCCTTTGGTGGTTCTTGAATCTTCGTCTTCTTTTTCAATGGTCAGAGCTCCGCTGTCACTTGAGCGGGCGGCCGCTTGCTCCGTCGTCGAGTCGCCAGGGGGCTCTGGGAGCACCACCCGCCGCGTAGATCCCCGTGCCGCCCTCCTGGAGGCGACGGAAAGGAACGCGCGGGAGGTGCGGGAGGAGCAGGAAGTGCGGGAGGCGGAGGCACGGAGGGCAGCCGCCGCCCAGGCAGCTCGGGAGGAGGAGGCGGCGAAGGCGTTCGCCGAGGCCGCAGCCAAGGCCCAGGCAGAGGCCGAGGCCGAGGCGGCGGCAGGGGAGGCTTTGATGGTCACCCCCCTGCGCACCATGGCGCCCGGGGATGTGGATCCCTTGCCAGGGGGAGCCAGCGGTTCCCAGCCGGGGCTGGGAGGAAGCGGCGACGACGTCGTCATCTTCGGGGAGGCGTCGGGGCCGACTCCTCCGACTAGGGCGACCCAAGGCCGCCAGCCTGAGCCTGCGCCCGCACAGTCGGCGGAGGGCGAGCCGGCCGCGGGGGCTGAGGTGGCGGTCCGGGTTCCGCCAAGCCGGCATGCAGGGAAGGCCGTGTCTGAGCCGCAGAAGGCTGCGTCGGAGCCACAGCCGGCCGTAGGCTCCAGCTCGTCGGCCCGAGACGCGGAGGCGGCCAACGCTACCTCGGGGTGGACGCCGGGTGGAGGGACAGCCGTGGTGAACGTTGCTGCACAAGACGTCCGGACCCGGCTGCAAAGCCAAGCCACGGCGCTGAGGCAATTCACCGACGAATTCCTCGCCACGCGGGCAGCCATCCGGGTTAGTATTCCTATCTTGTTCTTTTTTGACCGTGATTTCTCTCGTGGGGGCGCGTCAGCGCACCCACTGGGTGTAGTCCCCGATTTCCGAGTCGGCTGCTGAGCAGGCGGCTTGGAACTTCTTGGAGATTTTGTCTTTGCTGCTTTTGTTCTCACTTCGGTCTTCTGTCTGTCTTGCAGGACTACCACAACCTCCGAGCGGCCGCCTTCAACTCCCAGGCTCGGGAGCTGACTCAGAAGACCGCCGATCTCACTGAAAGCCGAGGTATGTGACTTGATCTTTATCTCATGTGGGGGCGCGTCAGCGCACCCACTGGGTGTAGTCCCCGAGATTCGGGCCGACTGCTGAGCAGTCGGCTCGGATCTTCCTTGATGATTTCTCATTGTTCTTCTTCTTCTATCTCTGCAGTGGCCAACGCCAGTCTGAGGGCACAGCTGGGGGAGTCCCAGACTGCTCTTCGTGCCAAGGACGCGGAGCTCGCCGCCTTGGTGCAGGAGCGCGACCGCCTGGTCAAGAAGCTGGCCGACCAGGAGGAAGGTCACAAGGCGGCGCTTCAGGTTGCGCAGGATCGCGAAGCCACCCTCCAGGCCGAGTTTGAGACGGAGGCGGCCGGCTGGGCAGAGGCCAGGCAGACTCTGGTCTCCGGCTATGGCCAGATTGAGGACTTGGTTGACGGTAAGTTGTCTACCCCTTCATTCTTTCTTGCCATCTGCCATTTCGGCTTATTTTCCTGATTTCGGTGTTTCTCTTTTCTTTTCTCCTTCGCACAGAGTACTTCCCTGGCTACTCAACTGCTGCCAACCAGGCCATCGAAGCTCGTCGCCAGGCGAAGAGGCAAGCCGGCTTCGAGATCTCGCCAACCGCCGGCCGCTCGCTGGAAGAACAGCTCCTGGCGATCCAGGCTCGCATCCAGCCGGCTCACAGGCTGCTCCGCCGGCTTCAGCGCGCGGGATCGCAGGTCTTGGCCGCCCTCTGGCCCGGCCAAGTGGTCCCTCGCACCCCCAGTCGGACCGCCGACTGGCTGGAGGTGGCAGTCGGCCGCTTCGAGGCTTGGAAGGCGTCAGCAGCTCGCTCTTGCGCCAGGCGGGCGCTGGAGTTCGTCAAGGCCTGGTATCCCGGCCTGAACCTGGACTAGCTGGCTACCTGGCGGCAGCAAGCCGACACGGAGCTGGAGCCGACGCGGCCGGCCATCATTCGGCGGGCTTCAGCGATCGCCGATTACACCGACACAACCGTCTTCGCCCCCGAGGTGGACGACAATGGAGTCGCCCAGCCGGAAGATTGGTTCGGGCTGGACCCGGCGTACGGCGAGGACTCGGCGGAGGAGATCGACTCCAGCGATGAGGGCGAAGAGGAGGAGGAGGAGGGTGAAGACGCCGAGCCGACTGGTGGAGTAGCCGGCCAGCCTGACCGCGCCTCCAGCACTACGTCGCGTGCGAGTGCGTCTCCTGCCGCGGGAGGTGGTCAAGCCGGGACCAGCTAGGCGGCCACTTCTTCAGCCGGCGAGCCGCCTTCACCGACCAGCTCGGCCTCCATGTCGCGCCTTAGTCTTCTTTCTTTTGTTTTCCTGTCTTGTTACTTTTGAACAATGTTTGGTTAAGTCTGCACAATTCCACCCACTGGGTGTATTCAAACTTAAGTCTGTTGCCGGCCTGTGGGCGGCTTTATGTATATAAGTTATGCAATCGGTCTTTCCTTGTACTTTCGCTGTTTGTCCTTCTGCTTTTTCCTTTGCCGCCCTCCCTTGGCTGCCGCCTCCCTAGTCAAACAGTTGCTCTGCAATCTGTAGCCGGGGAGTGCCTGGCCGATTGGGGAGGGGGAAGTACTTTTAGCTCTGCCGGACTTAAGCTAAGTTTTTTAGGAAGCCAGCCAGCCGGCTGCTTTGACAGCCGGCAGGCATATTAGGAGGCCGTCTCTTCGCTATATAGGTTAGTTGTTCCTTAGCCGTTTTCCGTGTGGGCGTCCTTTCTGTCTTCTCTCTTGCTAGCCGGACAGTTAGTTCTTTGAGCTGCGACTTTCAACAAGAGAGGACTTGGGAGCCGGCGCACTACTTTGCTGACTTCGGGAAGAACTTTGAATATAGCTCAAGGCGGCCGGTCCCCGGGCCGACTAGTCGGACCCGGTGCCGGACAGGAATTCAGAATGTAATAATACATTCATGGGTATGATACTCATCATTCATAGATAAATAAAAGGCAGTCCCCGAGTACTGTTCGGGGGGCCTGTTGGTTTGTACTTAACACAAAAGGGGAGCGTGATACATACAGCTTTTCAGCTGTAAAATCGTCTTAGGAGGTTTGTGTTCCATGGTCGCTCGGACTCCTTGCCGGAGTCGTCTCTCTTGCGTGCTCTTGGCTTTTGCGCGTCGATCAAGTAGTAGGAGTCGTTGCCGAGTGCCTTGCTGACGACGAAGGGGCCCTCCCAAGGGGCCGAGAGCTTGTGCTGGCCGGCTGTTCGCTGGATCAGCCGGAGCACAAGGTCGCCCTCTTGAAAGGATCTTGGCTTGACCTTGCGGTTGTAGTAGCGGCGCAGGCCTTGCTGGTATATGGCGGACCGGCTGAGGGCTAACAGCCGGCCTTCTTCCAGTAGGTCGACGCCGTCTTCTCTTGCTTCTTTGGCTTCCTCCTCCGTGTACATGGTGATCCGAGGCGAGTCGAACTCGATGTCTGTTGGGATGGCAGCCTCGGCACCGTACACAAGGAAGAATGGAGTGAAGCCGGTTGACTTGTTGGGTGTAGTGCGCAGACTCCAGAGGACAGCCGGCAGCTCTTCGAGCCAACAGCCGGCCGATCGCTCCAGTGGTACAACTAGCCGGGGCTTGATGCCGGAGAGGATAAGTCCATTTGCTCGCTCGACCTGGCCGTTTGACTGCGGGTGGGCAACGGACGCTAAGTCCAGTCGGATGCCCTGCGTCGCGCAGAAACGTGGCAGTGCGCCTTTGGCGAAGTTCGTGCCGTTGTCGGTGATGATGCTATGCGGCACGCCGTACCGAGTAGTGATGTCGGTGATGAATGTCACGGCAGTCGGCCCGTTCAGCTTCTTGATGGGCTTGGCTTCGATACACTTTGTGAACTTGTCCACCACCACGAGTAGATGTGTCATGCCACCGCGGGCTGTCTTGAAAGGGCCCACCATGTCCAGTCCCCAAACGGCAAAAGGCCAGGTGAGGGGAATGGTCTTGAGGGCAGAAGCCGGCAGGTGTTGTTTGGAACTGAAGACTTGACATCCTCTGCAGCTCTTGACTATTTCTTTAGCATCCTCCAAGGCAGTCGGCCAGAAGAACCCGTGGCGGAAAGCCTTGGCCACGAGGGATCTTGAGGCGGCGTGATGGCCGCATTCGCCTTGGTGGATGTCTTTGAGGATTGCCACTCCTTTTTCTGGCTCAACGCAACGGTGGAAGACTCCAGTGACGCTGCGCTTCACGAGCTCCCTGTTGATTATTGTGTATGCTGCGGCTCGTCGTTGCACTAGTCTTGCTGCGATCTCATCAGCCGGCAGCTCTCTGCTGACTAGGAACTTGACGATGGGCTGGGCCCATGAGGGAGCTGTGACTTCTTCTGCTGTTAATGTGGCCACCATGACTCGGGTGGGTGGGTTGGGTGTTGCATTGGAATCGACCTCCACTTTTTGTGTCGTTGCAGTCCCCGGGCCGACTGCTGCAGTCCCCGGGCCGGGTTCTGAAGTCCCTGGGCCGGGTGCGACTACGTCAGTCCCCGGGGCAGTCGTCGAAGTCCCCGTGCCGCCTGCGGGATTTCTTGAGCCGAATCCGGCTGTTTCTGGCGCAGGCGGTACGAAGATGGAATCCGACTCTGGAGACGGCTTGATGGTCGGCTTGAGGAGGCGCTGGAGGGAGACGCCAGTCGGTATGGCTTGTCGGGTGGAGCCGATCCGTGCTAGGGCATCTGCTTGGTCGTTGTCGGCCCTTGGCACGTGAAGGAACTCGCACCCTTCGAAGTATCCGCTCATCTGCTGGACGAGGAAACGGTAGCTCGCCATGTTTGCGTCCTTGGCGTCCCAGTCGCCAGATGATTGCTGGACCACCATGTCTGAGTCGCCGTAGCACAGGATCCGGCGTATGCCGAGTTCTTTGGCTAGCCGGAGCCCATGTACGAGTGCCTCGTACTCGGCCACGTTGTTGGAGGCGGCGAAGTGGATCTGCAGCATGTACTTGAGCTTGTCACCTTTGGGAGAAGTGAGGACGATGCCGGCTCCCAAGCCGGTGCGCATCTTGGACCCGTCAAAGTGCATCCGCCAATGGGTAGAGTCGAGAGCCGGTGGTAAGTACTGGGTCTCGGCCCAGTCGACGAGGAAGTCGGCCAATGCTTGCGTCTTGATGGCGGTGCGGGGTTGATAGAAAATCGTGTAGGGCGCCAAGGCAATGGCCCATTTGGCCACCCAGCCGGATGCATCCCGGCTGCCTATGATCTCGGCGAGCGGGGCAGTGCACACGACCGTGATGGGGTGCTCTTGGAAGTAGGGCTTCAATTTCTTGGCAGCGAAGTACACCCCATAGCACATCTTCTGGTAGTGCGGGTAGTTTTGCTTTGAGCTAGACAGTACTTCGCTGAGATAGTAGACCGGCCTCTGGACCAGCTGGGCTCGGCCTTCCTCCGGGCGCTGGACCACAACAATAGTGCTGACGACTCGGCTTGTCGTGGCGATGTAGAGGAGCATGGGCTCCTTCTCAGTCGGCGCAGCCAGGACAGGCGGAGTGGTCAACATCTTCTTCAACTCATGGAAGGCTTGGTCGGCTTGATCATTCCACTCAAAGTAAGTGGACTTCTTCATGAGTCGGTACAGGGGGAGAGCCTTCTCTCCTAGTCGGCTGATGAAACGGTTCAGGGAGGCTAAGCAGCCAGTGAACTTCTGCACATCTCGCAGCTTGGTGGGAATCTCCATCCTCTCGATGGCCTTGATCTTGACAGGGTTGCACTCAATGCCGCGTTCGGAGACCAAGAAGCCTAGCAGCTGGCCGGCTGGCACTCCGAACACGCACTTCTCGGGGTTGAGCTTGATATGGAATCGGCGCAAGTTGGCAAATGTTTCCTTCAGGTCTTCCAGCAAGGTACCGCGCTTCTCTGTCTTCACCACAATGTCGTCTACATAGACGTGGGCATTTTTGCCGATTGTTTCAAGAGACATTTCTGCATGCAACGCTGAAAAGTGGCACCGGCGTTTCTCAAGCCGAATGTCATTGTCAGGTAGCAGAAAGCTCCAAAGGGTGTGATGAAGGCAGTCTTCAGGCGGTCAGCCGGGTCCAACCTGATCTGATGATACCCTGAGTATGCATCCAAAAAACTTAACAGCTCGCATCCGGCTGTGGAGTCTATCACTTGGTCGATCCGTGGCAAAGCAAATGGATCCTTTGGGCAGGCCTTGTTCAAACTTGTGTAGTCTATACACATGCGCCACTTGTTATTCTTCTTCAAAACTAGAACTGGATTGGCAAGCCATTCTGGAAAGAACACTTCCATGATGAAGCCGGCTGCAAGGAGCCGGGCTATCTCTTCTCCCACGATTCTTCGCTTCTCTTCTGATAGTCGGCGGAGGGGTTGCTTGACCGGCTTCGCATCAGCTCGGACATGTAATTTGTGCTCGGCGAAATCCTTCGGGACACCCGGCATGTCCTTTGGGGACCATGCAAAGATGTCTCGATTCTCACGGAGGAAGTCGGCGAGCTCGCCTTCCTATTTACTGTCCAAGTTCGCCCCAATCACGGCGAACCTCTCCGGGTGCTCCGGGTCTAGAGGTATCTTCTTTGTCTCTTTTGCAGGTTGGAAGGAGCCCTGCGCATCACAGTCCTTGGGGTTGGGGGACAAGGCCGGCTGCTTGCTGGCCATGGCCACAACCCGCTCCAACATCTTCTTCTCTTCGGCCACCACGAGGGACTCGGCCAGCCGGCTGCTGGCCATGGCACACTCGATGGAATTCTTGTAGTCGCCGGCTACCGTGATGATCCCCTTCGAGCTCGGCATCTTCATCTTCAGGTAGGCATAGTGGGGCACAGCCATGAACTTGGCCAAAGCAGGTCGGCCAAGTAGTGCATGATAGGGGCTCTCCAAATCCACCACCTCAAACCATATTGCTTCCCGGCGAAAGTGATCTTTGTCTCCGAAGAGAACATCCATCTTGATCTTGCCGATCGGAGAGCAAGATAGGCCGGGTATGATACCATGGAAGACGGTGCGGCTTGGCATGAGCTGCTTCGCTTTGATGTTCAGCTTGTCCATGGTGTCGCGGTACAGTATGTTGATACTGCTTCCGCCGTCTATCAGGACACGGGAAAATCTGGCAGCTTGCCTCTCCGTCGCAAGGGTGACGTCCAAGACCATAGCATAGGAGCCAGGCGAAGGCATCACCTCTGGGTGGTCAGCCTGGCTCCAGCTGATGGGCTTTTCCGACCAGTGCATGAACTCGGCGGTGCTAGAGGCGACTGCGTTTACTTCTTGGTGCTGCCGGCGTCGGCTGCGCTTGTCGTCGACTTGACTTGTGAAGATGACGTAGGCGTCGTGCGCTTCGGGGAATTCATCTTGGATGGTGCCGACTGCCGGCCGGGCCGCCGGCTGCTAGGGAGCTGGAGGCGGCGGGCCAGGAGGGGGAGGCGGCACCATCCCTTCGCCCTTGGTGATGCGGGTGAGCCAGTGGCATTTCCGTGTTGTATGGTTGGACGGCTTCGCGCCGCTGTGGAACTTGCAGGGAGCATCGAGTGCTTGTTCGTAGGAGAAGGACGGCTGCCAGGGCGGCCGGCCACCCTTCTTCTTGGGAGCGGGCCGCTCGTCGGGCTGCTCATCTTCAATTGTGGCCACCTGCCGACTGGAGGAAGTCGGCATGGGGCCCTTGCGCTTGTGGTCGTTCTGGTAGGGGCGCCGGTTAGGGTCGCCAGCCGGCGTCTTGGGAGCCGGAGCAACTACCTTCCCCGAGGCATCCACTCGGAGCTCGGTCTTCATGGAGGAGTCGGCAGTGGCATACTTGTCGGCGATGACTAGTAGCTCGTCAAGGGTAGCCGGCTCGTCGCAGAGGAGTCGGTGCTTGAGGAGGGTGCCCTCTCGGCACCCGGCAGTGAAGTACTCGATGGCCTGGACCTCGTGCACTCCCTCGCAGGAGTTGCGGAGCTCGGCCCACCGCGTGAGGTAGTCGCGGGTCGACTCGTTGGGCCCCTGGACGCAGAGGGAGAGCTGGCGAGGCTTGGGAGGCCGCTTGTAGGTGCTGGTGAAGTTGCGGACGAAAACTTCGGTGAAGTCCAGCCAGCTGTTGATGCTGTAGGGCTTGAGGCTGTTGAGCCATGTGCGCGCCGTGCCTTGCAGCATCAAGGGGACGTACTTCACGGCGACGCGCCGATTGCCGTTGGCGATGCTGACGGCCGTGGAGTAGTCGATGAGCCAATCTTCCGGCTTCACCGAGCCGTTGTACTTGGGTGTGTCTCTGGGGAGCGAGAACCCTTTGGGGAAGGGCTCGTCGCGGATGCGGGGGCCAAAGCATGGCGGGCCGACATCGTCTTCTTCTTCTAGCGCCAAGGATCGAGCAAGGCGGTCGATCCTGTGGCGGGCGTCGTTTTCGCCGACTCCTTCTCGGCGGCCGAGTCGGTCGCCAAGAGTCGGATGGGTGACAGGCGGTGGGGTGAGGCGTCTTTCTCTTCGAGGCGGGGGAGGAGGCAGGTTTCCCTGGTGCTCTACAGCTTGAGGGCGGCCATCCGCGTCGCGCTCGATGGTAATGCGAGTCCGGCTGCGGCTGGCAGCCGGCTCCTTGTCTTTCTTCTGGCGCGCACCGCTCGCAGTCGGCGAGCGGGACGTCGCGGCGTGCTCCCGGCGCAGGGGATGGCTATCAGCTCGGGCGTCGGCTTCGTGCCGTTCTGCAGCCGCGTCGATCAGCTGCTGGATCCGTCTTGTCATGTAAGGGAGCTCATCGGCTCCCAGCCCATTGAGCTCCTCTGCGGCCGCCTGAGCGACTCGCAGGTTCTCGAGCGGGGTGGCGTAGACGGGGCGATCCGCGCCCAGCATGCTGGCAACGGCTGCGCCGCGCTTCTGGACGAAGCCGGCTCGGCTCAGGCCGCTAGGCGGCGGCGTCCCGAAGGCAGTGCGGTCGACTTCGCGCTGGTGGGCCTCGGTGAGGCGTCTCATCGAGGCTATCTTCTTGCTGTCCGCGATGAGGGCAAGGCGGTGTGCCTCCAGGGTCTCGGCGTCGGCGTCGGTCGGGATGGGGACGGAGAGGTCGTGCATCGCCACTTGCTGAGCGTCGCGGGCGTTCTCGCCCGAGTTGGAGACGTGGCTGATGACCAGCACTTCGGTGACAGCGCTGCTGCCGCTGTCAGCTCGAGGGAGGGGGTCGTCGAAGACCACCACGTCGGAGGGGTAGGCGTCGAGCGACCCGGTGTCGGAGTCGACGAGCATCGGGTCGGTGGAGCCGACCGACTCCATGTCCGCAGCAGGCTCGCTGGAGACGTGAAGTTGGTCGAGGAGGCTGACGAGGCGGCTCTCGGGGTAGTCGGTGCCTGCGTCGGACGCAGGCTCGTCGGAGATTCGAGTCTCGCCGAGCAGATCGGCGAGGCGGCTCGCTGCGCAGGCGTCGTCGACGCCCTGCACCGCGTTGAGGCAAACGCCGTCGGACGTAGCAGGCTGGCTGCGCTCGCGGGGGAAGAAGAGGGTTCCCGTCCAGAACAGGTCTCCGGACGACGGTGCACCTGGCCCCACGGTGGGCGCCAAATGTCGGGTGGTTGGTGCGACATATGCCAAGGGATGGCTTATTATTGTGGGAGCCAATAAAACGTCGCCGGTGCCTGGAAACGGGATGAGGCGAAGACATGCACGCCGGCGAATCTTACCCAGGTTCGGGGCTCTCCGAGGAGATAACACCCCTAGTCCTACTCTACGGGGTCTCCGCATGATCACTAGATCGATAAAGGGTAGCTACAATCGCTCCTAGAGCTGTTGAGGTCAAGGGAGAAGAAGAACAAGGCTAGCTCTTGCTTCTCTCTATCTATGGTGTGTGGGCTATGCGTGGGTGTTAACCTAGAAGCCAACTATGCTCCGAGGCCAATCTAGAAGCGAACCCTTTGCATGGGTGCCCCGGGGGGTTTATATAGGCCTACCCCTCGGGGGTACAACGGTAATCCGACTGGGAGCTGGCCCCAGCCGTCAGTGTCTACGCTCGCCGGCTTCTCCGCCGGCTGCTGGGTCCCACCGGCTAGTGGGTCCTGCCGGCTGTCGGCTACTTGGTCGACAGGCTGGTCCCACCGCCTAGGGTCTTGTCAGCGGCTGCTTACTGTAGCCGCGCCTCTGATGATGAGGGCTTTGTCGAGGTGAGCATGGCTACAGTGGGCCGCCTCGGGGGCCATCACTGTGGCCTCACCTTGTCTTGTCTCCTTAATGGGGCTCCCGCTTCGAGGAAGGGAGTAGCTGGCTTCTGGAGGCCGGCTATAATCTTGGCCGACTAGGAAAAGCCGGGCCCCCCTCGCGCCTCTCTCTGGCTGAAGGGGCCCGCAGTCCTCAGGCCGTACAGGAGTGGGTCGCGGGTGATGTCGAGGCTAGCGTGGCTACAGTGCCGAGCCGCACGGGAGACGTCCCTCCCGTACGGCCTCCTATAGCCATGCCCGCCTCGGGCTTCGGGGGTCGTGGGCCGCACTGTGGCCACACCCCGTCAGGTCGCCGTTATGTAGGAGTGGTTGTGGTCATGGCCGGCTCCTAGGAGTCGGCGTCCTTCTTGGCCGGCTTCTTGGAGTCGGCCACCCCGTAGTCGTCCTGGGGAGGAGTCGGTGAGGCTGGGTCGCCTTCCGGGAGTCGGCTTTAGTGGTAGCCGGCGAGGGAAGGCGGCCCAAATGCTTGGAGTGCTTGAAGGCCCAAAGGCCTGATAAATTTTCCGAAGAGCCAGGGGTAGTCGGTTAGGCTACCCCTGGCCAGTTCCTCCGACACTTGAGGTCATGATACATCTTCGTACTTCCAGGATGAATGGACAGGAGAGAATTGTGCGCCTCATTCATTATGACTTTCCTTAGATCACCTTTCGGAACCACAATCCGGTCCTCGAAGAACAAAGTGTCTCTGTCATCAATGCGATAGCACTTGTATTTCCACGTTTCACCTTCTTCACCATGGCATCAAGGAGTTGTGCCTCACGAATTTGATCTTCCAAAGTAGGAGATACTATGAGGTTGGCAAGAACGCCTTGAGGAACAACTTGGAGATTCAGCTTGCGGAAAGCTTCACAAAGATCCGGTTGGAAAGGCTTGAGAATTAAGCTGTTGCAATAAGCTTTCCTGCTTAAGGCATCTGCAATGACATTTGCTTTGCCTGGAGTATATTCTATACTCGGATTGTACTCTTGAATCATTTCGACCCATCGAGTCTGCCTGAGGTTGAGGTTGGGCTGAGTGAAGATATACTTGAGACTCTTGTGATCAGTGAAAATGTCCACTTGTCTTCCCAACAAGAGATGTCTCCACGTAATCAATGCATGGACAACTGCCGCCAACTCAAGATCGTGAGTGGGGTAGTTCTTCTCGTTGGGCTTCAACTGCCGAGAGGTATAGGCCACAACTTTCTTCTCTTGCATTAACACAACACCGAGTCCTTGGAGAGAAGCATCACAGAAAACTTCATACGGCTTGGATTCATCAGGAGGAGTCAAGACAGGAGTTGTGACTAGTTTCTGTTTGAGAGTGTTGAAAGCAACGTCACACTCAGGAGACCAGACATATTTCACATGCTTCTGTAGGAGGTTGGAAAGAGGCTTTGCAATCTTGGAGAAATTCTCAACGAATCTTCGGCAGTAGCTTGCAAGACCCAGAAAACTGCGGAGCTGCTTGACATTTTGAGGAGGTTCCCAATCCAGAACTGTGGACACCTTCTCGGGGTTAACAGAGATGCCCTTGGCAGAGATAATGTGACCAAGAAAAAGAACTTCATCGAGCCAAAACTCACATTTAGAGAACTTCGCATAGAATTGATACTCTCTGAGCTTATCGAGCACCAATCGCAAATGTTTGGCATGATCCTGCTTATTCTTGGAGAAAACCAAGATATCATCGAGATACACCAGAACGAATTCATTGGCATAGGGGTTGAAGATGAAATTCATCATCCGAGAGTACACTGGAGGAGCATTGACAAGGCCGAAAGACACGACAGTGTATTCATAAGAACCAAAGCTTGTTCTGAATGTTGTCTTGGGAATATCTTCTTCACGAATGCGAATCTGATGATAACCCATACGAAGGTCAAGCTTCGAGAATACTTTGGCCCCTTTGAGTTGCTCAAATAGCTCATTGATGTTGGGAAGTGGGTACTTGTTCTTGATTGTCTTCTTGTTCAATGGACGGTAGTCGACACAAAGTCGGTCCGTGCCATCCTTCTTCTTGACAAAAAGAACACCACAACCCCATGGAGAAGAACTCGGTCTGATCAAACCCAGACGTTCTTGTTCATCGAGCTGTTTCTTCAATTCCTTCTGCTCGTTAGGTCCAAGCTTGTATGGACGCTTGAAAACGGGTTCGGTGCCAGGCTCTAGTTCGATAACGAACTCAACTGGCCGATGAGGAGGCATACCCGGAAGCTCTTCTGGAAAGACATCTTGATACTCGCAAACGACTGGAATTTGAGAGATGGCATCCAATTCGCCCTTCTCATTGAGAGAGAAAAACCGAATGGTTTCATCACGAGCGGCATAGATAATCACATCCTCAGACGAGTGTGTCAATTTAATTTCCCTGGCAGCACAATCAAGTTGAGCCTTGTGCTTAGAAAGCCAGTCCATCCCGAGAATAAGATCAATATCTGAGTCACCAAGAACAATTGGAGAAGACTGAAATCTATAGTCGCCCATCTTGATGGAAACATCCGGGACACAATTATTAGAAGTCATTTGCTTGCCCGGAGACACAATCTTCAACGGGATAGGGATCTTTTCCGTCACAAATTCATGCTTGGCAACAAAAGGTCTTGAAATGAAAGAAAGAGATGCACCAGTATCAAAAAGAACTTTTGCGGGAATATCGTTAACAGGAAGATTACCCATTATCACATCAGTAGATTCCTCCGCTTGAGCTGCATTCATCATGTTCACCTTAGCAGACTTTGGATTATGCTTGACCACTGCATTGCTGGAAGATCTGACAGGAGGAGGAGGAGGAAGACGCCTCTGGTTGAAGCACTTGTTAGCATAGTGACCTTTCTGCTGACATTTGTTGCAAGTCACCTCTGAGAGTGGACGGTGATAAGGAGCATTGGACTTTGGAGCTTGATTCTGAGACTTGTTTTGATAGCCAGAGTTGGAAGAGTTTGAAGAACCATGGCCACCTTTGTTCTTCTGCTGGTAAGGCTGGCGAAATGGAGGAGGAGGAGGCAACCAGAACTTCTGTTGCTTAGCTGTCACAAGTGAGGAAGAAGAAGACTGAACTGCGTCTCTGACTCTCTTCTTAGAAGCCTCACACTTGAGCTGAGCAGCCTCTTGCTTCAGTGCCATATTGTAGAATTGATCAAACTGAGTAGGCTCAACAAGAACGAGAGCTAACTGCAGATCCTCTTTAAGGCCACCTCTGAAGCGATAGATCATACCCTTCTCATCAGGAACGTCTTGTTTAGCGAAGCGAGCAAGTTTCTGAAACTGAATGTTGTATTGATACACAGACATGTTTCCTTGCTTGAGATTGCGGAACTCCTCACGCTTGCTCTCAACAACACTTTGTGGAATGTGGTGCGCTTTGAAGTCCCGACAGAAGTCAGTCCAAGTGATCACACGACCTCCTCTGGAATCTTTGTATTGTTGAAACCAATCAGCAGCTTGGTCCTTGAGCTGGAAAGAAGCGAACTTGACATAGTCCTCAGGCCTGACATTGCTACATTCAAAATGCTTGTTGATGTCCACGAGCCAATCATCGGCATCCGTGGCCTCGGCACAGTAGCTGAAAGACTTGGGCTGATTTGCGAGAAACTGGTTGAGAGTGGCAAAGTGAAACTGATTGTTGCCTTGACCTTGATTGCCTTGATTGCCTTGACCTTGAGTACGTTCTTGCAAGAGTTGCAGAATCATTTGAGCATTGGCGTTGGTGGCTGCCATGATTGCTTGCCATGCCTCCGGAGGTGGAGGTGGTGGCGGAGGGTTCGCTTGACTCCCTTCATTGCGATCCGGATTCTGACGCGTTGCGGAGCCATCCTGAAGAGGGTGACATCCGTTAGCATCTTGATAGACAAATAGATAACTAGAATCAACGGATAGAAATTGCAACATATAGTCTTCACAATAAACATTCGAACGAAGATGAACGAATGAATTCCGTAGTAAAACATCATACTTCCATAAGTTGAGAAGCCACTTGAAAAGGATATGGAATGATCATATGAATTCGAAGCAACTCGAATACCACAATACAAAATAAAACAAGTATTGGCTTGCAGAATAAGCCGGAACAAACATATGATAGATATTTCGTCCGAAGTTTTCGTGGTGGGGCCCACACGGGCTCAATCGTACAGCACCATCATGTACAAGGCTGTGCACATGACATACGAAGCGTCCCCGAGTCGGCAAAGCCATGGACTCTTTAAGACACAACAAGACCACTGTAAAATCAACCGTATACAGGCGGACCACTAGACGTCGAACCCCAATCTCATATCATGCGTCTGTCGGAAAGATATCCTAAAGCTACTAGAATTCCCACTTATAAACTCCCGAAACTTTCTGGTTATGCAATCTGGTGTAGGGGATACAGGGGACACAAATATATATCACCCACACTAACAATCCCTAGATCCAGCTGTATCCATCCGTCAACACATAACCAAGAAACCTTCGGAAATCGTTTACCTCAACCTTCGAAAAACATCCGTTATACAAGTTATGGTAATACTCCCGAACTCCCGCCCCAGTACTGGGTGGCGTCGAGGTGATCTCACCAGCAACTGCATAAAAGAGATTTCGATGTCGGCGAAACTCAGGTATTCCAGAACTGCAATGATAAATTTGTGACGACAACACCTCGGAGCTCAACTCCCCGGGACACTGCCACAACCCCTAAATGACAGGAGGCACCAAGAACAATGTTCTCGTCACAAATCGATCGGAACGATTCCAAGATACCCGCGTGATCCTAAAAAAAAATATTTAGTGAAATTTGAGGGGAGAATAGTCAAAACTCTACATCAGGAGACCTCACCAGAGCGACGAAGGGACTAAGGAGTAAAAAGAATCCTACTCTCCGATATATATAATCCTAAGACTCAAAACATTTTTGTTCTAGACTCAACAACGTCAGCGATTCGATCAAGCAGGGGGCTCCTAAGCCGGGGATGGCTCTGATTACCAACTTGTAACGCCCACGATGCGGCTATATCTCCCACGTGTCGAGGCATGACTTAGAGGCATAACCGCATAGTGGTTTTGTCGCAAGAAGGGTCATCTTCACACAATCCCATGTAATGAACAAGAATGGGATAAAGAGTTGGCTTACAATCGCCACATCACACAATACATAAATATTATTCATACATCATCCAAAATACAATCATATAGACCGACTACGGCCAAAATCCAGATGAAAATAAGACAACCCCAAATGCTAGATCCCCGATCGTCCCAACTGGGCTCCACTACTGATCATCAGGAAAAGACACATAGTTACGACCACGTTCCTCGTCGAACTCCCACTTGAGATCGACGCCATCGTCTGCACTGGCATCGTCGGCACCTGCAACTGTTTGGAAGTATCTGTGAGCCATGGGGACTCAGCAATCTCACACCCGCGACATCAAGACTATTTAAGCTTGTAGGACAAGGAGGTGCATAGAGGTGGAGCTGCAGCGGCAAAAGCATATATGGTGGCTAACTTGCGCAAATGAGAGCGAGAAGAGAAGCAATGGAACGGACGTCATCTAGCAATGACCAAGAAGTGATCCTGAACACCTACTTACGTCATACATAACACAGACCGTGTTCACTTCCCGGACTCCGCCGAGAAGAGACCATCACGGTTACACACGCACTTGGTGTATTTTAATTGGGTCAAGTGACAAGTTATCTACAACCGGACATTAACAAATTCCCATCTGCCTCATAACCGCGGGCACGGCTTTCGAAAGATAATACCCTGCAGGGGTGTCCCAACTTAGCCCATCATAAGCTCTCACGGTCAACGAAGGATAAACCTTCTCCCGGAAAGACCCGATCAGTCTCGGAATCCCGGTTTACAAGACATCTCGACAATGGTAAAACAAGACCAGCAAAGCCGCCCGAATGTGCCGACAAATCCCGATAGGAGCTGCACATATCTCGTTCTCAGGGCACACCGGATGAACACTACGTACAGCTAAAACCAATCCTCGAGTTTCCCTAAGGTGGCGCTGCAAGTGGCTCTAGTTTGGACGAGCACTCAGAGGAACACTGGCCCGGGGGTTAAAATAAGATGACCCTCGGGCTCGCGAAAACCCGAGGGAAAAAGGCTTAGGCGGCGAATGGTAAAACCAAAGTTGGGCCTTGCTGGCGGAGTTTTATTCAAGGCGAACTGTCAAGGGGGTCCCATAAATCACCCGACCGCGTAAGGAACGCAAACTCAAGGAACATAATCCCGGTATAACAGTAACTAGGGCGGCAATAGTGGAACAAAACACCAGGCATAAGGCCGAGCCTTCCACCCTTTACCAAATATATATAGATGCATTAATTAAATAAGAGATATTGTGATATCCCAACATATCCATGTTCCGACATAGAACAAACTTCAACTTCACCTGCAGCTAGCAACGCTATAAGAGGGGCTGAGCAAAAGCGGTAACATAGCCAAACAACGGTTTGCTAGGAAGAGATGGTTAGGGCTGACATGGCTAAAATGGGAGACATGATATAGCAAGAGATAGGTAGCGAGCATGGCAATAGAGCGAACAACTAGCATAGCAAAGATAGAAGTGATTTCGAGGGGTGGTCATCTTGCCTGCAAGGTTCTTAGAGTTGTCGAAAGCTTGATCCTCGTAAGCGTACTCGACAGGTTCCTCGTTCACGAACTCGTCTCCCGGCTCTACCCAAGACAAGAACACAAACAAACGGAACCACAATCAACCACGAGAAATGCACAAGCAACATGATGCAAAACATGTATGATATGCAAGATATGATATGCGATGCATATGCGTGCTCCGGAGGGAAAAAGATGAACATTGCAGTAACTTGGCAAACCAAGTATGCCACTGGAAAGATGAGATGATTTCAGTCGAAATCGATATAATGATCACCGGAATCGGATGCACGGTTTGCAAATGGCAAGCAAACAAGAATGACACTAATCTGCGATAAACAGCAAGATAGCACTTAAAATGCAACAAGTAACAATGCTGCAGCACCCCAACATAGCAACAAATCACATGGCAGTAATCTACAGGAGATGCTTGGCAAAACATGAACACTGAGATACGGCTAGTTCACAACATATCAAGCTCAAACAAGCATGGCAAAGGTGCAAAAGATTACAGGTTCACAGACTTGGTGAAAAACTGGACATTTTAGAAATCAGCATCAGGTAGCAATGTTCAGAGCACGAAATCAACATGCTACTGGAACTTAACATAGCAAAACAAGGCATGGAAGTGTTATACTAAATGCACATGACAAAAGTCCCTTACTTACCATAAGCCAAAAAGGATCACAAGATATGATGGCAAGCATGTAAACATAGCAAGTTTCGTTATCAGGTTTCAGACATAGCAGAAATCAGAGCATGGCAGAAATATTAATATGTAGGCCTCTTTGTGAGCTTGATGCACTCACTACAGAGCAACGAATGACAAACCAGGCATACCTACAGCAAGATGGCATGTTTATGAAGCTATTCATGGCAAGAACAATCGCATAGCATGTATGGATCAACTACAATAAACTTGGCAAAAATGCATATCATGTTAAGAATCTGCCAGAAATATTTTATAGCAAAAGTAGAGCAAGATTGACTCATGCTATGTCACTCCATAATTGAAAAAACTTGCAGGAATGGCTCAACAACAACTATAGCTACAAAACATCCTTACTGAACATCTCCAAAATATGCATGGATCTCTCTGTAGCATCAAGTTTACATGGCAACAAAATTACAGCAGACAAAGACTTGGAGAAATCAAAAATATTACGGGGCCTACTTTGCATGCTTGTGCTAGTCACCACGGAGATCACAAAAATACATGCACTATACCACTGGAAAAGATGGCATGGCATACTTCAAAACACATCTAGAGCTCATGCTCAAAAGATGCACAGAATAAATGATACAAAAATGACAAATCTCCAAGTTCTGATAAGAACCAGAGAATAACAGCAACTAGCCCTCTTCCAACGAAGATTTGGGCATCAAGATGACCTCTAATGAATATGGTGCAATTGAACAAAATGAAGAGCATCACGAGACGAACAATTCGACATATTACACGCGCGAATCGGAGCTAAATGCACAGAGTTATAGCATCGGGAACAGGAGCACATGCTGATGAAATTCCAGACTTAGAGAAAAAAACGGACGCGAGAAAGTCAACGTACAGATGGATCTGGATCGAGCGTCGTCGCCACAGGAGCTCGAGCCCGAGCCCGACGGCGGCGAGGCA
>NC_057811.1:201008114-201011339 GCF_018294505.1 Triticum aestivum | reverse complement strand
GCGTGCCACGTGGCGGCGGCGGAATTGCCGGGGCGCGGCGGCGGACATTGTCCGGCGCGGGCGGACGCGTCCGGCGGCGCGGTGAGAAAATCTCTAGGGTTCGTCTGCGAATCCGTTTTTCGGGATGCCCACCTATTTATAGGTAGAGGGAGCTAGGAGGCTCCAAATGAGGTGCGGTTTTCGCCCACACGATCGTGATCAAACGGCCTAGAGCATGGAAGAGAGTTTGGTGGGTTTTGGGCTGGTTTTAGATGGGGTTTTTGCTGGACACTCAAATGGACTTTGCGGATGCCCGGTTAACCGATGGAGTACCAAACGACCTCCGAATGGAACGAAACTTGACCGGTAGTCTCCGGGTGGTATATTAAGACCACTTAACAAGCCTCGGTCCATTCCGAGAAAGTTTGACACACGCACACGAAAGAAAACAAGGGGGGTGCACCGGAGGAGATAGGAGCGCCGGATTGGAAAACGGACAACGGAGAAAATGCTCGGATGCATGAGACGAACACGTATGCGAATGCAATGCGCATGATGACATGATATAAAAATGCATGACATGACAAAATACAAAACGAAAGACAAAACCCGACAACGGAGGGAAAAACATATCACATAGCCGAAAATGGCAAGAGTCGGAGTTACAAATATAGCAAGTTACATGCGGGGTGTTACAACACTCCACCACTACGAGAGGATCTCGTCCCGAGATCTAGGACTGAAAGAACTCCGGATATTCAGAACGGAGACGGTCCTCGCGTTCCCAGGTGGCTTCCCGGTCGGAATGGTGCGACCACTTCACTTTGAGGAATTTGATAGACTTGTTGCGAGTCTTGCGCTCAGTTTCTTCAAGAATAGCAACTGGGTGCTCATGATAAGACAAATCTTCTTGGAGGTCAATCTCTTCGAAGTTGATAGTGCGCTCAGGCGTCTTGAAGCACTTGCGGAGCTGTGACACGTGGAACACATCGTGCACGTTCGCGATGTTGGAAGGAAGCTCAAGTTGATAGGCGAGGTCGCCTCTTTTGCCAATGATCTTGAAAGGACCCACGTATCTAGGGGCAAGCTTCCCTTTGATACCGAAGCGATGAGTGCCTTTCATTGGAGAGACGCGGAGGTAGACATGGTCTCCGATCTCGAAAGCCAAATCACGATGCTTACTATCATAGTAACTCTTCTGACGCGATTGCGCGGCTTTGAGATTATCACGGATGACTTTACACATTTCTTCAGCTTCAGTGATTAAGTCATTGCCAAGAAGTTGGCGTTCACCAGTCTCTGACCAATTTAGAGGAGTACGACACTTTCTGCCATAGAGAATCTCGAATGGGGCCTTGCCTGAACTCGCTTGGAAACTGTTGTTGTAGGAGAATTCAGCATAAGGAAGACAATCTTCCCATTTCATGCCAAAGGAAATGACACAAGCCCTGAGCATATCTTCAAGAATTTGATTGACTCGCTCAACTTGGCCACTAGTTTGAGGGTGAAAAGCTGTGCTGAAGCGAATGTTAGTGCCCATGGCCTTCAGGAAGGAGTCCCAAAACTTAGAGGTGAAGATGCTTCCACGATCTAAAGAAATCAATTGTGGAATTCCGTGCAAAGATACAATTCTGGAGGTGTAGAGCTCTGCCAGCTGAGCTGCTGTGATTGATTCTTTGATAGGAAGGAAATGAGCCACTTTAGAAAGCTTGTCAATGACAACGAAGATAGCGTCATTTCCGCGCTTGGACTTTGGAATTCCAGTCACGAAGTCCATTTCGATATGATCAAGCTTCCATTCCGGAATAGGAAGAGGTTGGAGGAGACCAGCTGGTCGTTGGTGTTCTGCTTTCACTCTTCGGCAGACATCACATTCATTCACGAATTGAGCAATTTCTCGCTTCATTCGAGTCCACCAATACGACTGCTTGATGTCGGGTGGTTGGTGCGACATATGCCAAGGGATGGCTTATTATTGTGGGAGCCAATAAAACGTCGCCGGTGCCTGGAAAAGGGATGAGGCGAAGACATGCACGCCGGCGAATCCTACCCAGGTTCGGGGCTCTCCGAGGAGATAACAGCCCTAGTCCTGCTCTGCGGGGTCTCCGCATGATCACTAGATCGATAAAGGGTAGCTACAATCGCTCCTAGAGCTGTTGAGGTCAAGGGAGAAGAAGAACAAGGCTAGCTCTTGCTTCTCTCTATCTATGGTGTGTGGGCTATGCGTGGGTGTTAACCTAGAAGCCAACTATGCTCTGAGGCCAATCTAGAAGCGAACCCTTTGCATGGGTGCCCCGGGGGGTTTATATAGGCCTACCCCTCGGGGGTACAACGGTAATCCGACTGGGAGCTGGCCCCAGCCGTCAGTGTCTACGCTCGCCGGCTTCTCCGCCGGCTGCTGGGTCCCGCCGGCTAGTGGGTCCCGCCGGCTGCCGGCTACTTGGTCGACAGGCTGGTCCCACCGCCTAGGGTCTTGTCGGCGGCTGCTTACTGTAGCTGCGCCTCTGATGATGAGGGCTTTGTCGAGGTGAGCATGGCTACAGTGGGCCGCCTCGGGGGCCATCACTGTGGCCTCACCTCGTCTTGTCTCCTTAATGGGGCTCCCGCTTCGAGGAAGGGAGTAGCCGGCTTCTGGAGGCCGGCTATAATCTTGGCCGACTAGGAAAAGCCGGGCCCCCCTCGTGCCTCTCTCTGGCTGAAGGGGCCCACAGTCCTCAGGCCGTACAGGAGTGGGTCGCGGGTGACGTCGAGGCTAGCATGGCTACAGTGCCGAGCCGCACGGGAGACGTCCCTCCCATACGGCCTCCTGTAGCCATGCCCGCCTCGGGCTTCGGGGGTCGTGGGCCGCACTGTGGCCACACCCCGTCAGTTCGCCTTTATGTAGGAGTGGTTGTGGTCTTGGCCGGCTCCTAGGAGTCGCCGTCCTTCTTGGCCGGCTTCTTGGAGTCGGCCACCCCGTAGTCGTCCTGGGGAGGAGTCGGTGAGGCTGGGTCGCCTTCCGGGAGTCGGCTTTAGTGGTAGCCGGCGAGGGAAGGCGGCCCAAATGCTTGGAGTGCTTGAAGGCCCAAAGGCCTGATAAATTTTCCGAAGAGCCAGGGGTAGTCGGTTAGGCTACCCGTGGCCATTTCCTCCGACAGTAGTCCCCGAAGCTGATTGGGCTTCGAGGTGGAGTGGGGTTCAAGAAGCTCGATCAGCTTCCTATCGTGACAAGCCGGCAGCTGGGAGCCGGCCTTGGTCAGGCGCGCC
>NC_057811.1:201003096-201007878 GCF_018294505.1 Triticum aestivum | reverse complement strand
CGGCCTCAGGCCGTTGGCGTGCCACATGGCCGGAAAGCCTGCCAGCCCACGCGCGTGAAGGGACGTCGCCGCAGGGAGGGGGCCCGCCACGTCCGCGCCCCGGCCCAGGCGCGGATCCTTTGTATCCTGAAACCGCCCGCACGTTCCGTGCGGCAGTTTCGGCTCGCACTTATGCGTAATAAACGCGAGACGTGGGGGGAGTGGGCGCAGTTAATCCCACGTCTCTCCCCCCACGTCCGGCCTCTTCGGCCGCGTGAGGCTATAAGTAGGGGGAGGTGGAGGGCGGCGGGCCCTCGCACGCTCCTCCTACTTCCACTGTCTTCTTGCCTTGCTCGTTCTCGCGACAGCGCTTCGCCGCCGCGCTCTTCCTCCGCACGCTCCTCCACCGCCGTGCTAGCTTCCGCTATGCCTCCCCACGTAGAGCATCTTGGCGGGGATTGGGACGGCTCCATCGTCCATAACGATCACATCGACTTCCTCCGCGACACCCGACGTCTGCCTAGCGCGGACAAAGTGGAGGTCCGCCTCGCGCCGGAGAAGGAAATCAGGCCGGCGCCGCTTCGGCCTGCCAGTGAGCGCCTTCTTCCGCTCCTGGCTGGAATTATATCAGCTCCAGCCGTACCACCTCACCCCCAACACGGTGGTGCTGCTGTCGGCCTTCGTCACCCTGTGCGAGGGCTATCTTGGCGTCCTCCCCACCCTCGAGCTCTGGGGGGAGTTCTTCCAGTCGAAGCTGGGCACGCGCGTGCGGGGCGTGCCGGCTCAGACCGGCGCCTTCATCGCGTCGCGGAGATCAGGCGCCGACAACCCTTCCCCATCATCACACTGATCCAATCGGTGAAGAAGTGGCAGAAGTCATACTTCTACGTGCGGAGCATTGCTCCCCGGGGCGACTACCTCAACTTGGCGGCCTACGTGGCCGGCCCACCGGCGGGCAGGCTGCCCCAGTGGTCCTTCCGGGCAGTGACGCTGTCGCAGGGAGGAAACGCCGCCATCGCCTGCCTGCGGGTGATGGTCCAGTCGGAGGGCCTGACGGGGCCCGACCTCCTGGCCGCGTTTGTCACGCGTCGGGTCCTTCCGCTCCAGAGCCGGCCTCATCTGATCTGTCAGATGAGCGGCCAGCTCGATCCATGCCGAATGTGCACCAAGGAGATGCCGCAGCCCGACGCCGCCGACATGGTGAATTACCTTGCCAACTGCCAACTTTCCGAAGACTGGCAATTCGGCAAGGAGCCATACAGCCGCGCCAATCCTCCGCCTACGGTACGCTCCCCTCGTCTCTTTTTCTCTCTCTCTCTCAGCTTTGTCGCCGAGTTCCTCTGGGCCGACTCTACTCAGTCGGCTTGCTCTTTTGACAGAGTCCTCTGCTTCGGCCGGCCGGCGGGGCAGACGTGGAGCGCCGCTTCGTCCCCGACCGGACCGAACACGACCAGGAGGACCCCGCACTGGGGGGCGGTCCATATGGAGGACGCCGTCGAGCCGGCCGGCGGCCAAGCCGGCGGCGAAGCAGGTGGCTCCGGGTTCACCGCTACCTTCGACGACTGGCCGGACGAGGATGAAGCCGAAGCCGTCCCGCCCCGCCAGCCGGCATCCGGACGCGGCGCGGGCTCCTCCGGCGCACAGCCTGCTTGGGGTAGAGGCCAGAAACGTCGCGCCACCCAGGCCATGTTCGGCAGCTGGACGAAGAAGCCCAGGGGTGGGGCGGCAGCCACCAGGCGGGAAGAGGCGGCTCGCTTCCGCAAAGTGGTGAAGCAGCCGCAGACTGTGTCGGCGTAAGTTCTCTCTTTCTATGTACTGTCCTTCTTTCTTTCCTTTGGTGGTTCTTGAATCTTCGTCTTCTTTTTCAATGGTCAGAGCTCCGCTGTCACTTGAGCGGGCGGCCGCTGGCTCCGTCGTCGAGTCGCCAGGGGGCTCTGGGAGCACCACCCGCCGCGTAGATCCCCGTGCCGCCCTCCTAGAGGCGACGGAAAGGAACGCGCGGGAGGTGCGGGAGGAGCAGGAAGCGCGGGAGGCGGAGGCACGGAGGGCAGCCGCCGCCCAGGCAGCTCGGGAGGAGGAGGCGGCGAAGGCGCTCGCCGAGGCCGCAGCCAAGGCCCAGGTAGAGGCCGAGGCCGAGGCGGCGGCAGGGGAGGCTTTGATGGTCACCCCCTGCGCACCATGCCGCCCGGGGACGTGGATCCCTCGCCAGGGGGAGCCAGCGGTTCCCAGCCGGGGCTGGGAGGAAGCGGCGACGACGTCGTCATCTTGGGGGAGGCGCCGGGGCCGACTCCTCCGACTAGGGCGACCCAAGGCCGCCAGCCTGAGCCCGCGCCCGCACAGTCGGCGGAGGGCAAGCCGGCCGCGGGGGCTGAGGTGGCGGTCCGGGTTCCGCCAAGCCGGCGTGAAGGGAAGGCCGCGTCTGAGCCGCAGAAGGCTGCGTCGGAGCCACAGCCGGCCGTAGGCTCCAGCTCGTCGGCCCGAGACGCGGAGGCGGCCAGCGGCCAGCGCTACCTCGGGGTGGACGCCGGGCGAAGGGACAGCCGTGGTGAACGTCGCTGCACAAGACGTCCGGACCCGGCTGCAAAGCCAAGCCACGGCGCTGAGGCAGTTCACCGACGAATTCCTCGCCACGCGGGCAGCCATCCGGGTTAGTATTCCTATCTTGTTCTTTTTTTATCTTGATTTCTCTCGTGGGGGCGCGTCAGCGCACCCACTGGGTGTAGTCGCCGAGTTCCGAGTCGGCTGGTGAGCAGGCGGCTTGGAACTTCTAGAGATTTTGTCTTTGCTGCTTTTGTTCTCACTTCGGTCTTCTGTCCGTCTTGCAGGACTACCACAACCTCCGAGCGGCCGCCTTCAACTCCCAGGCTCGGGAGCTGACTCAGAAGACCGCCGATCTCACTGAAAGCCGAGGTATGTGACTTGATCTTTATCTCATGTGGGGGCGCGTTAGCGCACCCACTGGGTGTAGTCCCCGAGATTCGGGCCGACTGCTGAGCAGTCGGCTCGGATCTTCCTTGATGATTTCTCATTGTTCTTCTTCTTCTTCTATCTCTGCAGCGGCCAACGCCAGTATGAGGGTACAGCTGGGGGAGTCCCAGACTGCTCTTCGTGCCAAGGACGCGGAGCTCGCCGCCTTGGTGCAGGAGCGCGACCGCCTGGTCAAGAAGCTGGCCGACCAGGAGGAAGGTCACAAGGCGGCGCTTCAGGCTGCACAGGATCGCGAAGCCACCCTCCAGGCCGAGTTTGAGACGGAGGCGGCCGGCTAGGCAGAGGCCAGGCAGACTCTGGTCTCCGGCTATGGCCAGATTGAGGACCTGGTTGACGGTAAGTTGTCTACCCCTTCATTCTTTCTTGCCATCTGCCATTTCGGCTTATTTTTCTGATTTCGGTGTTTCTCTTTTCTTTTCTCCTTCGCGCAGAGTACTTCCCTGGCTACTCAACTGCTGCCAACCAGGCCATTGAAGCTCGTCGCCAGGCGAAGAGGCAAGCCGGCTTCGAGATCTCGCCAACCGCCGGCCGCTCGCTGGAAGAACAGCTCCTGGCGATCCAGGCTCGCATCCAACCGGCTCACAGGCTGCTCCGCTGGCTTCAGCGCACGGGATCGCAGGTCTTGGCCGCCCTCTGGCCCAGCCAAGTGGTCCCTCGCACCCCCAGTCGGACCGCCGACTGGCTGGAGGTGGCAGTCGGCCGCTTCGAGGCTTGGAAGGCGTCAGCAGCTCGCTCCGGCGCCAGGCGGGCGCTGGAGTTCGTCAAGGCCTGGTATCCCGGCCTGAACCTGGACCAGCTGGCTACCTGGCGGCAGCAAGCCGACACGGAGCTGGAGCCGGCGCGGCCGGCCATCATTCGGCGGGCTTCAGCGATCACCGATTACACCGACACCAACTTCTTCGCCCCCGAGGTGGACGACAATGGAGTCGCCCAGCCGGAAGATTGGTTCGGGCTGGACCCGGCGTACGGCGAGGACTCGGCGGAGGAGATCGACTCCAGCGAGGAGGGCGAAGAGGAGGAGGAGGAGGGTGAAGACGCCGAGCCGGCTGGTGGAGTAGCCGGCCAGCCTGACCGCGCCTCCAGCACTACGTCGCGTGCGAGTGCGTCTCCTGCCGCGGGAGGTGGTCAAGCCGGGACCAGCTAGGCGGCCACTTCTTCAGCCGGCGAGCCGCCTTCACCGACCAGCACGGCCTCCATGTCGCGCCTTAGTCTTCTTTCTTTTGTTTTCCTGTCTTGTTACTGTTGAACAATGTTTGGTTAAGTCTGCACAATTCCACCCACTGGGTGTATTCAAACTTAAGTCTGTTGCCGCCCTGTGGGCGGCTTTATGTATATAAGTTATGCAATCGGTCTTTCCTTGTACTTCCGCTGTTTGTGCTTCTGCTTTTTTCCTTTGCCACCCTCCCTTGGCTGCCGCCTCCCTAGTCAAACAGTTGCTCTGCAATCTGTAGCCGGGGAGTGCCTGGCCGATTGGGGAGGGGGAAGTACTTTTAGCTCTGCCGGACTTAAGCTAAGTTTTTTAGGAAGCCAGCCAGTCGGCTGCTTTGACAGCCGGCAGGCATATTAGGAGGCCGTCTCTTCGCTATATAGGTTAGTTGTTCAACTACTAATGACGGTGCGCCATTAGTAGTTCAACTACTAATGGCGCACCACTCCCACGGTGCGCCATTACTAGTTGAACTACTAATGGCGCACCACTCACAGGTGCGCCATTAGTAATTTTGTTACAAATTTTATTTCAATTTTTTTTATTTTTTTGAAAAACTACTAATGGCGCACGGTTGGTGTGGTGCGCCATTAGTAGTTGAACTACTA
>NC_057811.1:200993529-201002166 GCF_018294505.1 Triticum aestivum | reverse complement strand
TCTCCGGTGAGCTCCTCCTCCCTCCTCTCTGATGACCTCCTCCTCCCTCCTCTTCGGTGAGCTCCCCTCATGGTTTCTCCTTCCTCCTCTCTGATGCTCTGGTGAACTCCTCTCCGGCGACCTCCTCCTCCTCTCCGGCGATGTAGGCGAGCACCTCTCCGGCGACCTCCTCCTCCTCCTCTCCGGCGAACTCCTCTCCGGCAAAAGAACACGGCAAAAAAACGTACAAGATCCAAAAACAGGAACAAAATTTGAAATAATATCGTGCAAAAAAACGAGCCAAAAAAAGAGCAAAAAATGGGCAAAAAAATCGCGATCCAGATCCAAATTCAAAATTCAAAAATAGCAATGGCGCACGGTGGGGGTTAGACGGTGCGCCACTACTATTTTCCCGCCTTCAAAATTCAAAAATACTAATGGCGCACCGTGGCTATACTAATGGCGCACCAGTGACCTATACTAATGGCGCACCATGGCATATACTAATGGCGCACCAGTGGTGCGCCATTAGTATACCAGATACTAATGGCGCACCACTGGTGCGCCATTAGTAAAAAATACTAGTGGCGTGATGCTAGTGGCGCACCAGTGGTGCGCCATTAGTAGGCAAAACTGGTGCGCCATTAGTAAGCCTTTTTCTAGTAGTGTTGCCTACTTCGTGAAGATCTACCCAAGTGAGGCAAGTCCTTCATGGGCGATGGCCATGGTGGGATAGATAAGGTTGCTTCTTCGTGGACCCTTCGTGGGTGGAGCCCTTCGTGGACTCGTGCAACTGTTACCCTTCGTGGGTTGAAGTCTCCATCAATGTGGATGTACGATAGCACCACCTATCAGAACCACGCCTAAAATCTCCGTGTCGACATTGCGTTTGCTCTCTCCAAACTCCTCCCTTTACCTTCATATGCAAATGATTTACATTCCGCTGCTATACTCTTAGACTTGCATGTGTAGGTTTATTGCTTGACTTGTGCTAAGTTGCTAAAATCAGCCAAGACATAAAATTGGGAAAAGGCTAGATTTTTATTTGGTCAAGTAGTCTAATCAGCCCCCTCTAGACATACTTTCGATCCTATAGTGATGAACTCCTGTGCACCAGGCGCTCCATGCCTTTTGCCCTCATGAGGAAAGCGCGCAATGAAGCATGCCTCCATGTGGTGCCCGAGCGCCTCCCTCGTGACATTGGCTAAGTCAAAGGCCCTCCAAAAGAGAGCCCCCGAGCGCTGCCTGAGGAGGGCGCCAGGCACGCCTTCCTATGCAAGAGAGGGAGGCGCCCCAGCCGTGGGCGCAGGTCCTAAGGTGGTGCCACTGGAGACACCGCTCTCCTGAGGCTCTTGGCAGCACAGCTACTTCATCTTCTTTGGGACAACCTCAGGAGGATAGGTGGTACCTTCGTTGTCTGGGTCTTCGGCCGCTGCAGCCTGCTAGGCGCTCTCTCGAGAGCACACCGCATCCTTTTCCTCGCAAGCAACCGTGATGACGCCGCAGCTCCCTAGCATCTTGAGGACATTGTAACCATGATGGGTCACCGCCATGAACTTGGCCAAGACTGGATACCCAAGGATGACGTTGCACGGAAGGCGAATGTGGGCGATGTCGAAGTCGATGAGCTCAATGAGGTAGTTGACGGGCGAGCAGAGCATCGGGAGGGCACTGACAGTTGCCGCGCAATTGAGCTGGTCGGACGAGTTGAAGGTGATGGCGCACTTGGGCCACCTGAGCTGGCACGTGGCCTCGAGCCTGGGGAGGGCCACGTTCACCTCACGAGCGAACTGCTTGAAGATGCGCTGGGAGGCTGGGGCCTGAGCGCTACCCAAGATGCAGGCGATGGCGCAAGGCTCCTGGACGCCCCCAGCCCTCTCGTCCTGGTGGTGGTCGTCGTTCCTCCTTGGTGGTGGCGGCAGCGGAGGGAGGCCAGCATTGCCCTCAGGGTGGTCCTCACGAGGCTGGTCCCTCCAGGCACCCTCGCGAGGTTGGTCCTGCCAGCGGTCCTCATGAGGTCGGTCACGCCACTCCTGGCGGGGGCCGCGGTCGTCCCAACGTCCTCCACTTCTGCCTCCCCTGCGGCCATAACCTCGGTCATTGCGCTCGGGGCGTCGACCGATGCGCCCGTCGCGGATGGCCCTGAGCTCCTGGCAGTCGTTGGTGTTGTGGCTGTGTACGTTGTGGAAGGTGCAGAACGGGCGGTTGGCCTTGGATGACTCTGGTGGTAGCAGCCGTGCTTCATCTCTAGTTCCGCCGCGAGCACGACAGTCCCCTTGCACTTCACGTCCTTGGTCTTGGCCTTGTTGTCTTCCAGGTTGGTATCCGGAAGCTTGAGGAGGGAGAGGCATCCCTCCTCAGCTCTCGTGCACTTGGTCGCCATGTTGAGCATCTCCAGAGCCGTGCACAGGTCCTCGTGTATGGAGAGCTCCTCCTTCATCTTGACATCATGGACGCCATCAGAGAATGCGGAGATGATGGCCTCGTCCGTCACCTTGGAAATCTTGAGGCGAACACTGTTGAAATGCTGGATGTACTTCTGCAGGGTTTCCCCCAGCTGCTGCTTGATGCGCCGCAGGTCACCAGCGGCAGGCGGGCGGTCACGAGTGCCTTGGAAGTTGGCGATGAAGCGCTCGCGCATCTCGCCCCAGGAGGAGATCGATCCCGTGGGCAGGTTTAGGAGCTACGGGCACGCGCCATCTTTGAGAGCCATGGGAAACCAATTCGCCATGACCTTCTCGTCGCCGTGGGCCGCTTCGATGCTCAGCTCATAGAGCAGCAAGAACTCAGCAGGGTCGGGGGTGTCGTCATAGCGCGGAGGTAGGTCGGGCTTGAACTTGCTGGGCCAGACAACGCTGCGCAGCTCGGGGGAGAAGGCGCGATAGCCCACTGTGGTCACTGGAGCCCGTCGTGGAGGTGGAGCCTGGTCTTTGTACCCACGCGTTGCCGCCGCAGGCGGCGTGCAATCTTGATGCAGTGGTGCTGGGAGTGCAGGAGCACCTTCTTGCGGTCACAGGATCTCCTGGCAACTTCCTTCTTCACGCGCGGGCGCCGTGCATGGTGGGTCATGCCGCGGGGCCGCGCGTCTTAGTGCAAGTGCGACGTCTTGATGTGGTGGAGGCGGAGGTGATCCATGGGCTATGTTGCCCGCTGCAGGAGGCGGACGAGGCAGCGAAAGGGACGACGCAGGAGAGCCCCGAGCGGCTCTGACGAGCTCAGCGATGCGGTCCAGCCAGTCTTCGTAGAGGTCGTCGACGGGGCGGTAACGCAGGAGCTCGCGCGCCATGAGCAGACAGCCTGCGCGTCCGCGGGTACGCGATGAGCGTGGGACGACGAGCCAGCCTGAGTCAGCGATGGGGTGGCGGTGCGTCCGTCCCGCTGCACAAAGGGGTGCAGCGACGAGGCTTGCTGCTCGTTCCCCGCCGGGGCGGTGGCGGCGTTGGCAGCGGGTGATGGAGAGCGATGGGGAGGCCCGCCGACAGGCTCTGTCTGACCGACGCGAGCGTTGAGAGCTGCTCGGCGCTCAGCACGGGCTCGACGAGTGTCAAGGATGGAAGCGGTGGAGCAGTGATACGTCGATCAGCGGAAGAGAGGTTTCAGCGCACCCTACCTGGCGCGCCAAATGTCAGATTGCGGGTTCCGCTGACCCTTGAGAGGTTCAAACTCTGGGGTACGCACGAAGAACGCTCTCTCCCCAGCTCGCTCGCTCAACGATTCCACGGCCTAGCTAGCCGATCCCAAAGAACAAGAGACACAGGGGCTTATACTGGTTCGGGCCACCTTGTGGTGTAATACCCTACTCCAGTGTGTGGTGGATTGCTATAAGGGGCAGAGGATGAACTAGTACAGTGGATGGACAGCCTCAGGAGGTGAGGTGTTCTTGAGCTCGATGAGCTGGTGGGTGTGAGGATGATCTGAATGATCCATCCCTTGCTACGGTGGTGACTATGTCCTATTTATAGTGGCCTTGGTCCTCTTCCCAAATGTTTAGGCGGGAAGGGATCCCACAACGGCCAAGTTTGAAGGGGGGCAACTAGTACAAGCTATCCTGACAAAAGTAGTCTTCGCCTGCCAAAGGCTCTGGTAGTGACGCTGCTGTGGGCTCCGCGATGACCTCCGTCCTACCGTCCTGCTAGTCTTGGTCTTGTTGCACCGATGTGGAAACCTTCGCCTGATGCCTCAGGACCCTGCACTTGCGCTTGCCTCCTTAGCACCAAAGAGGAAACTGGTACATTGCGCCCGCTGGCGCCCGCCTGGCTTTGGTCGTCATGGCTCACGTCACGCGACCCTCGCGAGGTGCCCCTTGGATAGATATCTCCGCTCCTCGAGAGCCAGCCTAGTGAGACTGCCCCCAAGGAGGTCTTGGTGTCGTCCGCCTCGCGAGGCTTGGCCCCTCGCGGGGGTCTTGAGTTCTTGCTGCTGAAGCTGGGCCGTATCGGGCTGTTGATGGAGCCACGCCATGGGCCGCAGGCAAGCATGTCTGGGCATCCCCGGTCCCAGAACGCCGACAGGTCCCTCTTCATGATTTGTGCCTGGTAGGCCTAACTCCCCGGCAACAAAACAGAGGGGTACCAACAGGATAGGCTGCCGGGGGGGCTCGTTTACTTAAAATATAGAGGCATCCCACCTCTGCATGGTCATATACATGCATGAGTCCCCAACAAGTCTTATCTTTTTCATTAATGTGCTGATCAAACAAGTACAAACCTTACAGGACACAAACATGGATTCAAGAGATTACATTATTTGAACTAAAATTTGGCAAGTGCCTACAGATTTAAGATTGAAAAAAGATAAGTGCCCCGTAATGCCCTTTCTTGTCCCTCTCCTTCTAGGCACATTAGTCGAAGGCGAGGAGGGCAAAAGGAGTGCCTGGGCAGAAGCCCAGCCTGGCCCTGTCAGGCTCCAGGAGAGGTAGCCTGGCGGGTATGGGAGGGCAATGACGAAGGTGATGATGGAGATCATGGCGGAGACGACCGTCAACCGCCACCACCAGGGCCAGCAGGACGCGGCAGTGCTCATGGAGCTGCAGCCCACGAGGAAGCCTGCCGGGGTCCAGCTAGAAGGCTACTGGAGGAGCCGGGGGCACCATCCCCACCTCTGCAGCCAACTCCCCGGTAAATCGCCTTGCCGGGAAGGAGATGCAGGTGTAGTTGATGGTACCGCCGCCTGATGAAGATGGTGTGGCCAATGATCAGCAGGAGTCTAAGTCGTCGCCCTCCCGGTCAGTGTCGTCGTCATCGCCGTCACTATCCTCCTCATTGCTATCGCTCGAGGAGGAGCTTTCATCGTTGGTCTAGCTCTCCGCGCAGCCCTAAGCGAGCACCCGAGCTCCCAAACACCTTGACGGAAAGGAAATTGTCCTCCATTAACTTAAAATGGAGGATGTGCCCTTCCGACAAGCTATGGGCGCGAGCAAAAGTCTTCCAGCCTCGGCGAAAGTACATGACATGAGGGGCGGGGAAGTCTACATCCACTCACGTGCTGCCATTCCCGCAGCCCCTCATGTGCAGTCTCAACGCTCGTGGCTGCTCGAGCTCCATCGCCCTTGCAAATGGCGTAGGAAGGCGGAGGCGACCGTGTGGAGGCTTGTATAGCCTGATGACGAACTCCAGAGGCTGGTCTCCGACGTGGCTTTCCAGCGTAGGAGGAGCCTCCGGTGGGGGCGCGGTCAGGGCGCCGCCCCGTCCTCCTCCTCCCCGGGGGCCCCGACGGCCCCGGCCTCATCCCCACCCTCCTCCTCTCGCAGCAGGTTCCACCCCCGCGCTATAAGGAAAAGGAGGGAGATGCTGTCGAGCAGAGGCTCTCGTCGCCGCCATTGGGGTGCCACCGTGTCCTCGCCCTCTCGTCATGACGAGCGAAGAAGAGTCTGAAGAAAGGGAGATGGAAAGTTCGTGAGCAAACTCACCACTCCTATCCCCTTTTATAATAAAACGAGGTAGGGGGCTGGCCTCTCATTGAGAAGGCGACCGTCCGCTCCTCCGATACGGCTTCCTTGCGCCTGCAACGACCTAGGGAATCGGAGCCGACCCTCTACACCAATTGGTGACACCCGGTTTTCTGCCCTGGTGGCCATTTCCGTGTCCTCCAAATCCACCACCTACCCTACACAATGCATGTGGTACACGTGGTAGATGCCCCAAGGGCGGGATGTAAGTGGGGTGGCAGTTTCTGCCCCGTGACCGTGGGATGTGGGCGATGCGTGGATTGTTGCTCGTTTTCTTCCGTAAAGTTTCGCACGACGCGCGGAAAAACTAGAAACTGACCCAAGCTCGGGTTAATGGAGAAGCAAAGAAGATCTCAAATGACGGAGCCACCTCTGCACTCTCGTCTGTGCACTGGTTAGGGCCTACCCCGACGACACCCAATGGCGCATTTGCGCCAGGCCCGGGGCTCCGGTCAGTGCAACAAACCCTGGGTTCATTGCACGGACTGAGCACAGGCCAAAAGACAAGATTAGACCACCATGATCAACCCAAGCATGATGGATCAATTCTCTTGAAGGATCCAAGTGCACGATAGACCAAGATGAGCCAGAGGAGCAAGATATCGCTAAGGAAAGAACCTCCCTTGCCGTGCAAGCGAGCCTGGCAAGGTTGGGTTTGCCCCGGAAACAAGCTTCCAGATCGTCCCGGCAGGCCTGCCGGGACTAGAGAAGGAAACCACGCCACCGTTCCACCTCACAAGCAACCCAAGTCATCGATCAGTGCGGTGTCAAGCCCCTAAGTCACTAAGTGGATGCTTCTTGCCACATGGCAGCCACTTCCTACAACAAACACCTCCATATGACACATGTCCTAAGACGTGTCAAGCAAGCAGGTGCAAAGCTGGCAAAACAGCCCAGCAAGGGTTGCCGGGCACGTTGTGATGTGACACTAGACGGCACATTTAATGCGCTCTATCAGCCTGCAGAGTTAGGTGTGATAGCACTGTTTGCTATCCAATTAGTGCATAAAGACTGATTTGCCACTATGGTGACCTCTTAATCTATAAAAGGAGGCCCATGGCGACCATAGAAAGGGTTGGCTGATTTAGACCCTCAGACACACATACACGCGTAGCCACTCTCGCCCTGAGGAAACCTTGCTAGGCAAGTGCGCTATGTCCGCCACTATCGGATCTCGGGTTCTGGCAAAACCCTAAAGGTTCAAACCCTGGGGTGCACGCGAAGTTCTTTCCCTCCTACCGATCTATGCCCTAGCTCTCTAGATCTCGCGGATGAACTCGACAAACTCGCAACACAGAAAGACACGATATTTATACTGGTTCGGGCCACCGATGTGGTGTAATACCCTAATCGAGTGTGGTGGTGGTGGATTGCCTCTAGGGCTGATGATGAACAGTACAAGGGGAAGAACTGCCTCCTGAGGTTGGGGAGTTCTTGTGTTTGGTGTGTGGCTAGGGATTGGCTCTAGATCTGACCAGCTGAGATCCCGTCCCTCTACTGCAGTGGCTAGTTCTACTTATATAGGCCCTGGTCCTCTCCCCAAATATTGAGCGGGAAGGGAGCCAACAACGGCGGGCAATTTGAAAGGGGACAGCTAGTACAAGCTATCCTGACAAAAGTGGTCTTCGCCTGCAAAAGGCTCTGCTGGTGACGCCGTCTTGGGCTCCATGGTGACCTCCGTCTTGCCGTCCCACTGGTCTTGAGTCTCGTTGCACCGATATGGAAACCTTTGCTTGATGCCTCAGTAATCCGCACCTACGCCTGCCTCCTTAGCACGAAAGAGGAAACAAGGACACTGCGCGCGCTGGTGCCCGCTTGGCGCCCACCTAGTGTCGATCGTCATGGCTCACGTCACGTGAGCCTCGCGAGGTTTCCCCTGCCTTGATATCTCCGCTCCTCGTGAGCCTGCCTGGCGAGGCCGTTCTGGAGGAGGTCTTGGGTCGTCCGCCCCGCGAGGCTTGGCCCCTCGCGAGGGTCTTGAATGCCTTGTCGATGAAGATGGGTCGTACGGCCTGCTAGCATAGCCACGCCGTGGGCCGCAGGCAGGCAAGTCTGGCGACCCCCGTTCCCAGAACGCCGACAGTAGCCCCCGGGCCCAAGGCGCGCTCGGGCTTGGCTTCGAGGTGAAGCCAAAGGTCAAGCGTGGAGCGTTGCGGGCCCCAAAAGCCTACGGCCCCGGTTGACGCGTGGCGGTTGATTGGACGTGGGCGTCTCCGCTTCCCCACGCTTCCTCGGCAACTGCTCGACTTGACTAGTCCCTTCGACATGCAAGGAAAATCATCATTACCTGTGATCGTGGGAGGCACCGGTTGGCCTTCTTCCACTATAAATGGGGAGGTGGGCAGAGCCCCTGTCGCCCATCTCTTCCTTGCTCGCTTGTTTCTTCCTACTTGCTCCACCGCTGGCAGCAATGGCGCCGTCGAAGAGGTTCTCCGCCGCGGAGAAGGGCAAGGCCCCTCGGGAGGGACCCGGCTCCCCGGCGCCCAAGCGAGGACGTGGCCGTCCTCGCAAGCATGCCGCGACCCCCACCGCAGCCCCCGCCTCTCGGGGTGGCGCCGCAGTGCGTGGCAGGAGTCGCTCTGGTCGCGGAAGTCCTGTCGACGAGAGGAGACGCGCCGTGGTTGTCCCCCCCCCCGGCCCCCGACCGTGGTTCCATGCATCAGAGGTGCTGCCGGAGTTTGTTGTCTGGTCGGAGGATCCGGCCGACAGCT
>NC_057811.1:200935812-200993217 GCF_018294505.1 Triticum aestivum | reverse complement strand
CGAGCTGCCGGCCTCCGGTTCAGACGGGCTCTGGCTGCAGGCAGATGATTGCTGCAGCCGGGCTTCTTGGGTCGCGGTCGAGGTCTCCGTCGCGGGCAACATAGCTCTGGCCCATGGTTGGCAGACGTTCGCCCGCGCGCGCGGCCTCGGCAGGCGGTGCACCCTCCACTTCAAGTTCGACGGCGACGCGACCCTCTACGTGAGGGTGTTCGGGGAAGGCGGTCGCCGCGCCGGATGTTGCCCCGAGGTGAACGATGGCGAGGAGGTGCTCGGCCTTGACGATGGCCGGGATGAAGAGGAGGACAAACCCGCCGGCCGCACCTCGTCTGGCTATGGTGGCTCCTCCCTTGGCGACAGTTCCAGCAGCGGCGCCCTTGACCAACCGCCGCGCCCGCTTTGAAGCTGGTAGCAGGTCATCTCGTCGCCGCGCATCGGTGAAGCGCGACAAGGGGTACGACTAGTCTCGGGACGTCGCCTAGGCCCTGCCCCCGTCAGCTGCTGGAGGGCGAGCGCCGCTTTTCTCTTGTTCCTCTTTTCCTTCCTGCATTGAAATGAAACCAGCATGGGCCCGGAGGGGCATGTATCGAACCTATAACTTATTAACTATTAAGCTACACTTGTTGTTTCAGTGCTGTGTTGCTATTTTGCGCAAAGATAACTTAGCCTAGTGCACTCGGGGCGCCCTCCTCCTCACGAGGCGTTTGTTTCCTTGTGTCCATCTTGACCCTGTGGTCCGCGATTACTAAAGAACTGCAAGAAATTCATTAGGGCGTTTACCAGGAGACTTGTCGTTCACCCAAGCCTTGACCCGGCGCTTTGTATCGCGATACCCGAGGGGCACGGATTTGGAGAGATGCGCCAGCTTTCGGGCTCGAACGAGGGTGGCTCTCGAGAAGGCAGAGGGAAGGAAAAACGCTCAAGAGAAGGCAGAGAGAAGAAAAACGCTCGTGAGGGCACCTGCCTAGACCCCTTCGCGAGGTATGCGAGAGAGAGAATACGAGCGAACCAGAGCCGGAAAATGCGGCAAGTGACAGGGGAATCGAATCAGCAAGGAACACCAGAAGCAAACTTCGATTAAGGAAAAGCGAGCCAACTACGGAAAGCAAATGAAAAGCCGCGTCCGGCACCTAATCTAGTCTTCAAGTCTTCTCACCAGCGTGGAGCTAAGTGCTGCCACTAGGCGTGGGAGGGAGCCCCAGGGCCTGAGGCCGGCGCTCCTGAGACTCCGGGGCCTGTACAGCCCCAGTCATTATTACGTGAGAGTGTTACGGGAGGCGAATCTTCACAGGCACCGGGCATTCTTCACAGGCTCTGGGCCTTTCTTCACAGGCTCTGGGCCTTGCTTCATGGGTACAACTTCTGGAGGTGCTTCTGGAGGTATCCCGTCCTGCGTCTCCAGGCACGCGGCACCAGGCCTGGAGACATGGACGACCCTAAACGGGCCCTCCCACATGGGTGAAAGCTTGTGCAGCCCTTCCCTGGAGAGGACCCGCCTCACGATGAGGTCGCCCGCCTCGAGCGTCCTGGAGCGGATGTTGCGGCAGTGGTATTGCCGCAGCGCTTGCTGGTACCTTGCCGCCCTCAGTGCAGCTTCGCGACGACGTTCCTCCCCCAGCACGAGGTCCATCCCCCGCGTGGCGTCCTGCTGCGTTTCATCAAACGCCAGGACCCGTGCGGAGCGATGCTTGACCTCGTGAGGAAGGACGGCTTCAGCTCCATAGACAAGGAAGAATGGGGTCTCGCCCATTGGCTTGGTGGCGGTGGTGCGGATGGACCACAGCACGGACTGGAGCTCGTCGTGCCAGCCCGTACCACAGGCCTCGAGCTTCTTCTTGAAGGTCCTGGTCTTGAGGCCCCTCAGGACCTCCGCGTTGGCGCGTTCGGCCTGACCATTGCTCCTAGGGTGCGCCACCGAAGCGTAGCAAATCTGCGTTCCAAGGTTAGCACAGTAGGTTTTGAAGAGGTTACTAGTGAACTGTGAGCCGTTATCTGTGATGATACAGTTGGGGACCCCGAAGCGGCTCACGAGGCTCTTGATGAACTTGACAGCAGAGCCGACTGGGATGGTATGGACAGCTTCCACTTCCGCCCACTTGGTGAACTTGTCGATGGCGACGTAGAGGTAGCGGTAGCCCCCAGGCGCTCAAGGGAACGAGCCCAAGATGTCCAGCCCCCAGACCGCGAACGGCCATGTGAGCGGAATGGTCTGGAGGCCCTGAGCCGGCTGATGAATTTGCTTGGCGTGGAACTGGCAGGCTTCGCAGGACTTCACCAGCTCGGCTGCATCGTTGAGCGCAGTGGGCCAGTAGAACCCAGTACGGAATACTTTGCCGATGAGGGTCCGTGATGACGAGTGGTGCCCGCAGTCCCCACCGTGTATGTCAGTTAGCAGCTCCTTCCCCTGGTCCCTGGAAATGCAGCGCAGAGAAACATCGTTTGGCCGCTTCCTGTACAACTCACCGTCCTAGATGCAGTACGATGTGGCTTGCTGAACTACACGCTCTGCATCCTCCTCCTTCTCCGGCAGCGGCCCTTGCATCAGATATTCCTTGAATTCCTTGGTCCAACATCCCTCCTGAGGCTCGAGTGCTAGGAGCAAGCGAGCTCCTGAGGTAGGGCCACAGGCCGGGGCTCCTGTGGTAGGAGGCTATGGGAGCTCCTCCCGAGGCTGAGCTGTGCTTGAAAGTGGTGGTGTCGCCGATGGCTTGAAGAGCCGTTCCTCAAAGACGCCGGGCTCTTGCGGCTGCCACTTGGATGCTCTCTTGGCGATGTCGTCGGCCTCCTTGTTGGTGCCCCGGGGCACGTACTGCAGCTCCAGGCCCAAGAACTGCTTCTCCATCTTGCGCACCTCTGCGAGGTATGCCTCCATATGCTCGTCCTTCGGCTCGTATACCTTGTTGGAGAAGTTGACGAGAAGCTGCGAGTCGCCTTTAACGGTAAGGCGCTTCACCCCCAGAGCTGCCACTGCCTTCAGGCCAGCTATGAGGCCTTCGTATTCCGCGATGTTGTTGGAGACCTTCTCGCCATGCTGAAAGCAGAGCTGCACGGCGTAGTAGAGCTTATCCTTAGTGGGCGAGATGAGTACTGCTCCAGCCCCTGCGCCTTGGTGTGCGAAGTCGCCATCGAAGTACATGACCCAACCGTGTGGTGCCTCACTTCCTAGCGAGGTGGACCGGTCTTCGCCTACTTCAAGCGTCGGGACATCCGTCCATTCCACCACAAAAATCAGCGAGCGCGGCTCCCTTGATGACCCTGGTAGTGCTGAACTCTAACTGGAATACTCGCAGCTCAATGTTCCACTCAGCGACCCTTCCAGCAGAATTGGGGCTCCTGATCACCCTCTCCAACGGGTAGGCTGAGACAACCTTGATGGGGTGCCCCTGGAAGTAGTGCCACAGCTTGCGCGAGGCCACCACGAGTGCGAGCAGGAGCTTATGAGGCATGGGATATCGCGCCTTCGCATCTCGCAACACGGTGCTAACAAAATACACCGGGTGTTCAACGAGGGCTGGCGCGCTATCTGGGTTGCGCCTTGCGGTAGTTGGGACATCTTCTGAGGTGACGGGACTCCTGACACCTGATGGCTTCCGGGAATTCTGGCGGCAGCGTCTTGCTGAGCTTGGTCTTCTGTCGACGGTGCCACGGCTCTTGCGGCGCCTTCCTGATCTTGCATTGCTTCAGCTGTACCCCGGCGCAGCGCACCCTTGGCTTGGTGCTGCTCCCGAACCGCCACCAGTGCTGCGCTGACGGAGTACGGGGTAGCGGCTAGGTAGAGTACTAGGGGCTCGAGGGGTCGTGGCGCCACCATCACCGGAGAGCTGGTCAGGTATCTCTTGAGGTCTTGAAAAGCTCGGTCGGCCTCCTGGGTCCACTCGAATGGGCCCTTCTTCGTCATCAGCTTGAAGAAGGGTAGGGCGCGTTCCCCTAGCTTGGAGATGAAGCCTCCCAACGCTGTTACCCGACCAGCCAGCTTCTGCATCTCCTTAAGGGTCTGCGGCGGGCTCATGTCCTCGATGGCCTTGATCTTCTCTGGATTCGCCTCGATCCCTCTGTGGGACACGAGAAAGCCCAATAGTTTGCCGGAAGGGACGCCGAACACGCACTTCTCCGGGTTAAGCCGCAAGTTCGCTTGGCGCAGGCTTGCGAAGGTCTCGTCTAGGTCTTGAATCTGGGTCCTCGCCTCCCGAGACTTCACCCCAATGTCGTCGACGTAGGCCTCTGTGTTTCTCCCGAGCTGCCGCCCCAAGGCGATGTGCATCAGTCGCTGAAAGGCTGCGCCCGCGTTGCGCAGTCCAAAGGGCATGCAGGTGTAGTAGTACACCCCACACGGGGTCAAGAAGGCTGTCTTCTCCACATCTTCTACCGCCATCTTGATTTGGTGATACCCTGAGAACGCATCCAGGAAGCACACCAGGTCGCACTCGGCGGTGGAGTCGACGATCTGATCGATGCGTGGGAGCGGGAACGGATCTTGGGGGTAGGCTTTGTTAATGTTTGTGAAGTCGACACACATCCGTTCCTTCCCGCCTTTCTTCAGCACTACGACGGGGTATGCCAGCCATTCGGGATACCGAACCTCGTGAATGGCACCTGCCGCCTCCATCTTGCGGGTCTCCTGGACGATGAAGGCCTGCTTCTTAGTGGACTGCTGTCTCGCCCACTGCTTCACGGGGCGTACATTGGGGCATACCCTTAAATGATGCTGAATCACCTCACTCGGGACTCCTACCAGCTGATTGGGCTCCCACGCGAATATATCCTTGTTTGCGCGCAAGAACTTCACCAATGCTTCCTCTTGACCTGGGTTCAGGCTGACACCTATGGTAAAGGTGGCTCCTGAGGGCCCATCCTCGCTGACTGGCACCTGCTTGGTTTCCGCCCTGCCTTATGTGAACAACTGCTTCTTCTTGGTCGGTACGGCTCCCTTGGGCTCGGAGGCGCCCGCGTCGGCAGGCTACGCCGCCGCAGCGGTTTTGAGGGCGAGCTTGAGTGCCGTCACGGCCTACTTGGTGTCCCCCTTGATGGTGAGGACGCCTTTGCTCCCAGGCATCTTCATGAGGCTATAGGCCGAATGGTCGCCGCCATGAACTGGGCTAGAGCTGGGTACCCGAGGATGGCGTTGTACTGGAGGCCGATGCGGGCGATGTCGAAGTCGGCCAGCTCGGTGCGGTAGTTGTCGCGTGGGCCGAAGGTGACGGGGAGGCGGATCTGTCCCAGAGAGCGGGCAGTGCCGCCACCAACTCCTGAGAAAGGCTTGCTGAGGCTGAGCCGCTCGAGTGGCATGTGAAGAAGGCTGAAGGCCTCTACGGAGAGCAAGTTGAGGCCGGCACCGCCGTCGATGAGGGTCTTGGTAAAAGCCACGTTGCAGATGGTGGGCGTGCAGAGCATTGGGAGCTTGCCCGAGCTGGCGGTGGAGTCGGGGTGGTCTTCTAAGTCGAAGGTGAGGTCGGCCTCTGGCGCAGCCCGACCCGGCGGAGCCCCCGGGCGCTTGGAAGCGGCACCAATCTGGCGGAGGAACGGCTTGACGTGGCGATCTGAAGGTGGTGCTTGAGAGCCGCCCAGCAGGGCCGCGACTGCATGGTGCGCCTGTACCGCATAGCGAGCACTGAAGAGGTCGCGGAGTTCCCCCAGGATGCCACCGTGGATCCAGGGAGGTTGAGCAGCCAGGCGCATGGCTCGCCGGCGAGGGCCATGGGGAGCCAGTTGGCCATGACCTTGTCGTCGCCCCCGGCCTCGAGGACGGCCTCCTCGTATGCCAGCAGGAACACTGACGGGTCCGCCGTGCCGTCGTAGCGTGGCAGCATCTCCGGCCTGAACTTTGGTGGCCATCGCACCTACCGAAGGGCAGGGGCTAGGGCTCGAAGCCCCCTGGCCCCGTCGTCAGCACCGGCCATTGGAGCCGGTGGCGGGGCGCCTGCCATGAGGGCGAAGCACAGATCGGCGGAGGAGAAGCTACGGCGCACCCCTACCCGGCGCACCAAATGTCGGATCTCGGGTTCCGGCAAAATCCTTAAGGTTCGAACTCTGGGGTGCGCACGAAGTTCTTTCCCTCCTACCGATCTACGCCCTAGCTCTCTAGATCTCGCGAACGAACTCGACGAACTCGCAACACAGAAAGACAAGAGGTTTATACTGGTTCGGGCCACCTATGTGGTGTAATACCCTACTCCAGTGTGGTTGTAGTGGATTGCCTCTAGGGCTCATGATGAACAGTATAAGGGGAAGAACTACCTCCTGAGGTTGGGAGTTCTTGTGTTTGGTGTGTGGCTAGGGATTGGCTATAGATCTGACCAGCTAAGATCCCATCCCTCTACTGCGGTGGCTAGTTCTACTTATATAGGCCCTGCTCCTCTCCCCAAATATTGAGCGGGAAGGGAGCCAACAACGGCGGGCAATTTGAAAGGGGACAACTAGTACAAGCTATCCTGACAAAAGTGGTCTTCGCCTGCAAAAGGCTCTGGTGGTGACGCCGTCTTGGGCTCCATGGTGACCTCCGTCTTGCCGTCCCGCTGGTCTTCGGTCTCGTTGCACCGATATTGAAACCTTTGCTTGATGCCTCGGTACTCCGCGCCTGTGCCTGCCTCATTAGCACCAAAGAGGAAACAAGGACACTGCGCGCACTGGCACCCGCCTGGTGTCGATCATCATGGCTCACGTCACGAGAGCCTCGCGAGGTTTCCCCCGCCTTGTTATCTCCGCTCCTTGTGAGCCTGCCTGGTGAGGCCGCTCCGGAGGAGGTCTTGGGTCGTCCGCCCCGCGAGGCTTGGCCCCTCCCGAGGGTCTTGAATGCCTTGTCGATGAAGATGGGCTGTACGGCCTGCTAGCATAGCCACGCCGTGGGCCGCAGGCAGGCAAGTCTGGGGACCCCCGTTCCCAGAACGCTGGCAGCCACCATATTTCCGCTATCAATACACCAAAGCAGGAGTAGGGTTTTATGCCTCATGGCGGCCTGAACCTGGGTAAAATTGTCCGTGTGACCTCTGTCGCGCCGTGCTACGCTTCTCTGCTCTTTGTGCAACATGCCTATCCCCTCGCCTAACCAAAAAGGGGCTCATGGCCCCATAGGTGGTCGTGGTTTCCCACGACACAGCGTGTGAACTTCTTCTTCTTCTTATTCTTCTCCTTCTTCTTCTTCTTCTTCTTCATCTTCCTCTTCTTGCTCTATTTCTCTTTCTCCTCACAATTGGTGAAACCAAGTACATGATTGGCCTTGTATGTCAGATTTGGTTTTGTTAGTGAGGGAGTACACGTGTACTAGTACACAATAGCATTATTTTCTCATGGCAGTTTCAAAATAGAGGTGAACACATGCATTAAATATCATTCTTACCTAAAGGAAGGTATGGTGCCAATATGGATGATGAAGATTGGAACACAGATTTCCCTTTGTGCACTTCCACCGAAATGAACCAGCGGTTCTAGTGTGACATTCCAGTTAAATTGCAAAAAAATCACTTCTTTTAAGAAATGTTTTCTGTAGTGCACCAGCATGTCGCAATAGCAACGAGGTTAAAGGGATATCCCTGTTTGCACAAAAAGCTACAGAGGAAACAATAAGAGTCTCAAACAATTACTGGCAAAAACAATTGCTAGTCATGACTTATAACAGTGGCATGGCTTCATTTTACCAAGGGCATTAGATTAAGAACAACTAAATATTTGCTATAAGGGCATGGGACAGTGGGTGCATCAACAGTCCAGCACCATGTACCTAAACCGGGGCATAAAGTGGTGATTCAGAGTTTGTTGCCCCGGGAAACAAATATCCAAGCAACATATCTGGGTTGGTCCCATTTTTGTTCACTTTAGCCACTTATTCATATGTGTGGATAGCAAATCTAGTCCTGGTCATACCACTGTGTACAACGTTTCCCCTATATTTCCCTTTTCGACCAAGAGACCGGTTGGATGGCCAGTCTGTACTACTTTCACCCCATTTCTTTCTTGCTTGTACCAAGTCCCATGTACATACTAACTTTTCCCCCTTTATTTCCTGTTTGAACCAAGTACAAGATTCAGCTCCATGAAGTAGCTTTACCTCAAACAATAGAAAAAATTAGGTGGCGTTGGACCATCTGATCGAGCCTAGCTATGAGGGGGCTAAGAGGTAGAAAACAATGCACATACAGCGATGCAGTGAGCTGGAGAATTACAGCTAGGTTGGTTTCGAAGGAAGATATGCCTGAAGATCGTCGGGGTGTGGTTAGGTCGGCGGTGGGAGGCCAGATCCGCCCACACTAGGGAGGCAACGAAGGGATCAAAGGTCCTCCCACACCGGCGCTCAACCAGAGATGACGGTGCGGCCGGCAGTGGGTCTCCTCCCTCGCCATCGACAATGGCATGAACGTTGCCCCTCCCCCCTTTCCCCAGCGAAGGGGATGCGTCCGGATCTGTACTTAACTAGCGGTGAGGATAGAAAGACAGTGTTACCATCGCTATCTTGTTTAGATCTGGAGAGGATGAGAGTGTGTGAATAGAGCAACCCTAGCATGCAAGAGCGGAGGCTCCTGCCTATATATATCCGTATAGTGGGGTAGTTTTCTTTTTTCACTCCATCAAAACAATCGGTTTAAAATTGTGTACGTGCTAGGTCGCCATTTTTTTGAGTTGTTGATTGTTTCTTGAGATAGCTACCCACTTATTACAAGCGGTGTGCAGGGGTGGATTAACGAGCTGCTCGGCTCGTTAAGTTCGTGCTCATTAAGGCTCGACTCGTTAAGCTTGGAAGCATTAACGAGCAAAAAACCTTGCATGGCTCGGTTTGTTAACAATTTTCTCACGTAAGATGAAATAGGTGTTGTGTTGTTACTAACAAACTTAGCGTGAAACTTGTTAGCTTGTTCGTTAAGCTCGTTAAGAAACTAATGATTGGCTTTGTTCATTAAGAAGCGACCCACGACCATAACAAGCCGAACTATCACGAGCTACGAGCTTTTGTTCTATCCCTAACGGTGTGGGAGGTTGCACTTTCTATCATTCACGTCTGGTAATAGACCCTCCCTTAAGTGAACAACCACCGCCTAGTAAAATTTGCGAACAAGCCCACGGCTCAAATTATCGGAAACGTGGGTTGCACCAACAAGCATTATTATTTATATTTTCTATGTGGGAGTACGTTAATACTCAAAACAAAATGTGAGTGTACAATTTTTACACAGTACTACAATTGCCAGCTCCTCCTCTGTCGTCCAAACTCTATGACTAGCTGCTCTATTACTTTGTTTCACGGACTTGCGGGACATCAAGCATCCGGGCCCGCGTGCCATCCACCAAATCACAACGATCGAACTGCTGCAGTCGAGACTCACCAGTCACCCCGATGTGGTCGTAATGACCCGTCATATCACAAAACCCACACCTTTACCAGCAGTGGTAAAGTGGCCTCGAAGTTGTACGGGACGAAGCAACCATCATTTCACCGGAATGCTCGTTGAAGCCCTTTCTCCCCTATCTAGAAGAAAACCTCACTCCAGGCTACTCACTTCTGCCATTTTTGTTTTGTACCAACGAAGGAAAGCTGGGGGAATCAGTGATGCTACTCTATTTTCTTTCCAAGACTCTTCTTTTTGCAAAGCACTAACCGATTCTCATAGCCAATTCTTTCCCCATTTTCATTGCGATTGTGGTTTCCTTTCGATTGTTTTTCGTTTGTCAATTTATTGATGGATCCTGGAGCACTAGGGCAAAGAGTTGCTGGCAAACAACCCACTCGAGACAGATGTCTCGAGGAAGCGAGCACCGGCCAACGAGTTGGCGATGTTGGCGGGCCAACCCATGGAGACGAAGAACTCCAAGAAACAAGGACTGGCCAAAGAGTTGACGACATTGGCGGACGAACTCCTAAGGAAAGAAAGTTGGAAGAACAGCAAGGGCCCCACCGTGCCTACCCCAGAAACTCTAATGGCCACCTGTGAGAGGCTCAAGGTCGGGTTTGAGGAAATAGTCGCCATTGAGAAGCAGTATTTCCCTGGAAAGGCGATGGCCCTTGAGGGATGGGATCCCATGGTGAGCTGCACAAGGTAAAAAATGGCTTACCATAGTTGTGGTTTTTGATTATTTGCAATGTGCTTGCTAACATGTTAGGGTTGTGCAGGTGCCGGTGGACATCCTTGATGATTCCGATGTCGCGGTTCGTCATGTGGACATCGCCCCAGAGACCGATTCCCATGCCGTTGTCCATCCTGTGGACCTCGCCCTGATGTCTACTACACAACTTGTTCTTGTAGACTCGTGTTGGACCTCCAAGCGCAGAGTTTTGTAGGACATTAGCAAATTTCCCTCAAGTGGACGACCTAAGGTTTATCATGGGAGGCATAGGATGAAGATGGTCTCCCTCAAACAACCCTGCAACCCAGTAATAAAAAGTCTCTTGTGTCCCCAACACACCAGATACAATGGTAATTCGTATAGCTGCACTAGTTCGGGGAAGAGATGGTGATACAAGCGTAGTAATGATATTAGATATTGATTTTTATAATAGGAACAATAAAAAAAGCAAGGTAGCAATTGATAAAACGGAGCACAGATGGTATTGCAATGCTTGTAAATGAGGCCTAGGGTGAGTACTTTCGCTAGTGCAATCTCTCAACAATGCTACTATAGTTGTATCATATGACCATCCCTCAACATGCAACGAATAATCACTCGAAAGTTCCTATCTAGAGGACAACATAAGAAGAAATTGTTTGTAGCTATTCTTTTCGATCGATCTATCCAAGAGTTCGTACTAGAATAACACCAAGTTATTCTTTTCGATCGATCTATCAAGAGTTCGTACTAAAATAAAACCAAGTTATTCTTTCCGATAGATCTATAAAAAGTTCGTACTAAAATAACACCAAAACAAATTCAGATTCATAATACTCAATCCAACAAAAAGAACCTCAAAGAGTGCCCCAAGATTTCTACCGGAGAAACAAAGACGAAAACGTGCATCACCCCTATGCATAGATTACCCCAATGTCACCTCAGGAATCCATGAGTTGAGTGCCAAAACATATATCAAGTGAATCAATATGATACCCCATTATCACCACGGGTATTCATAGCAAGACATACATCAAGTGTTCTCAAATTCATAAAAGTATTCAATCCGATAAGAACGAAATCTCCAAGGGAAAACTTAATTCATCACAACAAGATAGAGAGGGGAAAACACCATCTGATCCAACTATATTAAAAAAGCCCGCGATACATCAAGATCGTGCCATGTGAAGAACACGAGAGAGAGAGAGGGAGATTAAACACATAGCTACTAGTACAAACCCTCAGCCCCGAGGGTGGACTACTCCCTCCTCATCATGGTGGCCGCCGGGATGATGAAGATGTGCACCGGTGATGATTTCCCCCTCCGGCAGGGTGCCGGAACAGGGTCTAGATTGGTTTTTTGTGGCTACAGAGGCTTGCGGTCGCGGAACTTCTGATCTAGCGACCCCTAGGGTTTTTGGAATATTTGGGAATTTATAGGGCGAAGAGGCGGTGCGGGAGGCCACCGAGGTTGGCACAACCCACTAGGGCGCGCCTGGGCCCCCAGGCGCGCCTAGGTGGGTTGTGCCCCCCTCGGGGCACCCCTCTGGTACTTCTTTGGCCCAAGTTGTGTCTTCTGGTCCATAAAAATTCTCCAAAAAGTTTTGCTGCTTTTGGACTTCGTTGGGTATTGACATTGTGCGATGTATAAAAACAAGCGAAAAACAACAACTGGCACTGGGCACTATGTCAATAGGTTAGTCCCAAAAAATGATATAAAGTTACTATAAAATGATTGTAAAACATCCAAGAATGACAATATAACAACATGAATACTTCATAAATTATAGATACATTGGAGACGTTGCAGCATCCCCAAGCTTAATTCCTACTCGTCCTCGAGTAGGTAAATGATAAAAGAAATAATTTATGAAGTGTGAATGCTAGCAAAGCACATAAGTTTGATCAATGATAATTTCAATCACTTTTCCTAGCATCATAACAGCAATTCTTTCTCATAAAACTTCTCATGTTAAAGTAGCAACCAATTCACATGTTAAGGTTCAAACAATGAATTCTCTTGAAACTCAACAACCTATATTCTTAATCACCAAACAATTGCAATTCAACTTATTCAACAGAGTATAAGTAAGAGCTCCCCATACTCAATGATCATATAGTCTTCCATGATTTCTAGTACTCATAGCATATTCTTAGAAAAAATGGCATCCATCGAACACAGAGAAAGATAGGGTCTTAATATTTTGCCTCCCAACTCATTTATCATATGGAAAATTGTCAACAATAATAAATCATGATCAAATATATTTTACTGGTCATATGTGCCTAGATCTTTCCTCACCACATGATGCTTGCCAACGAGAGAATAATTGAGGTTGAAATGAGAATGCATACTATCGACTCTTGCATAAAAGTAAATACTGAAAAGTAAAAGATAGGCCCTTCGCAGAGGGAAGCAAAGGTTGTCATGCACTTTTTATTTGGATGCCCAAGCTCTTAATGCAAAGGAACATCACATTATATTGCCCCTTATGTTAGCAACCTTCATTATGTAGTATGTCTCTTTTATTACTTTGTCATCACAAGTTCGTACAATGCTCAATTTTCCCTTACAATAAAAGATCAAACATATTTTGGAGCAGTTTTTATTGCTTTATGCACCGATGACAACTTACTTGAAGGATCTTATTCAATCCATAGGTAGGTAAGGTGGACACTCATGGAAAGAAACTAGGTTTAAGGGTTTTTGGATGCACAGGTAGTATCTCTACTTAGAATGATTTTTTGGCTAGCAAAAGATCCTAGGAAAACACCACATGTTGGAGGATCCATGACAATATAACTTATATGCAAATATGCACAACCATAACTCATTACGTTGTCTTCCTTGTCCAACTTCAACTAATTTGCTCAAGTTTGACAATAATTAATGGGTATTCACAATCATAGAAGATGTCCAATATAATATACTTATATGTGAAAGTTCTCTTCCTTATACCAATCATTCATGAATTGCTTGTATGACCAATATTGTGATTGTCAAGCTTCAAAAGATTTCACTTTCTAAACCCAATGTGAAGCTACCACTAGGCACGATAGAATTTTAACTTCATGATATTCAATTCATTCAACAATTACTCATAGGATATAAGTGAAGCATAGGAGTAAATGACAAGCTACTCCAAAAAAATATAAGTGAAGATCAAGCGAGTAGTTAAGTAAATAGGTAGCTATGTGAGGACTCTTTCTTATTTAAAAAAATTCAGATATAAGTATTTTACTAAAACAAAAATTAAATGACATTCCAAGAATAGCACAACTCATGTGAAGAAGCAAAAACTTAGGCTCAACCGATACTAACCAATAATTGTTCAAGAAGAAAGGTGGGATGCCTACCGGGGCAGCCCCAAGCTTAGATGCTTGAGACTTCTTGGAATATTATATTGGGATGCCTTGGGCATCCCCAAGCTTGAGCTTTTGTGTCTCCTTAATTCCTTTTATATCACGGTTTCCCTAAATCTTAAAAAGTTCATCCACACAAAACTCAACAAGAACTCGTGAGATAAGTTAGTATAAATCAATGCAAAAACCTTATCATTCTCTACTATAGAAAATCAGTAAAATTATTATTCAACATTGCATACTAAATGCCTCTGCATATTTAATACTCCTATACTCAAATAGAATCATTAAACAAGCAAACATATGCTAACAATGCAAATATAACAGCAATCTGCCAAAACAGGTCAGCCTATAAAGAATGCAACAGTATTCATACTTATTTAACTCAAAAAATTCTAAAAATTTAGCAGACTGTAGAAAATTTATCAGAGCTTATTGAGAAAAAAGTTTCAACATTTTATCGCATTCTGACTTTTCTCGGGAATTTTTGCAACATCGATAAACTTTCTGTTTTGAAACAGCAACAAATAGATTGCGGAATAAACATGGTAAAGGCTATCCTTGACATTTTTATTGAAGTAAAAGATGCAAAACATTAAGCTAAATAAAATCAAGCAATAAAAACAAAATAAAATTATGCTCCAAGAAAAAATCATATCATGTGAAGAATGAAAATATAGCTCCAAGTAAGGTTGCCGATACTGTTGGAAACGAAAGCGGGGATGCCTTCCGGGGCATCCCCAATCTTAGTTGCTTGGATCTTCCTTGAATATTACCTTGGGGTGCCTTGGGAATCCCCAAGCTTAAGGTCTTTTCAGTCCTTATTATCCTCGTATTGATATCTCACCCAAAACTTGAAAACTTCAATCACACAAAACTTAACGGAACTTCGTGAGATAGGTTAGTATGATAAAGACAAATCATTCATTTTGGTATTGTCAAAGACAAGATTCATGATTGTTCTCACAAAATGCCTATTGTCTCTCTCAAACAACCCTGCTACCAAGTAATAAAAACTGTCTGGTGTCCCCAACACACTAAATACAATGGTAATTTGTATAGGTGCACTAGTTCGGCGAAGAGATGGCGATACAAGCGTAGTAATGATATTAGATATTGATTTTTGTAATAGGAACAATAAAAAATAGCAAGGTAGTAATTGATAAAACAAAGCACAAACGGTATTGAAATGCTTGAAAGTGATGCCTAGGGTCCGTAGTTTCGCTAGTGCAATCTCTCAACAATGATAATATAATTGGATCATATAACCATCCCTCAACGTGCAATGAAGAATCACACCAAAGTTCCTATCTAGCGGAGTACATAAGAAGAAATTGTTTGTAGGTATTCTTTTCGATCGATCTATCCAAGAGTTCGTACTAAAATAACACCAAGTTATTCTTTCCAATCAATCTATCAAGAGTTCGTACAAAATAACACCAAGTTATTCTTTCTGATCGATCTATCAAGAGTTTGTACTAAAATAACACCAAAACAAATTTAGATTCATAACTATCAATCCAACAGAAAGAACCTCAAAGAGTGCCCCAATATTTCTACTGGAGAAACAAAGACGAAAACGTACATCAACCCCTATGCATGGATTACCCCAATGTCACCTCGGGAATCCGCGAGTTGAGTGCCAAAACATATATCAAGCGAATCAATATGATACCCCATTGTCACCACGGGTATTCATAGCAACACATACAACAAGTGTTCTCAAATCCATAAAAGTATTCAATCCGATAAGAACGGAATCTCAAAGGGAAAACTCAATTCATCACAACAAGATAGAGAGGGGAAAACACCATATGATCCAACTATATTAACAAAGTCCCCGATACATCAAGATCGTGCCATCTCAAGAACACGGGAGAGAGAGAGAGATTCAAAACATAGCTACAGGTACAAGCCCTTGGCCCCGAGGGTGGACTACTCCCTCCTCATCATGGTGGCCCCCGGGATGATGAAGATGGGCACCGGTGATGATTTCCCCCTCCGACGGTGTGCCGGAACAGGGTCTAGATTGGTTTTTCATGGCTACAAAGGCTTGCGGCGGCGGAACTTCTGATCTAGCGACACCCCTAGGGTTTTTGGAATATTTTGGAATTTATAGGGCGAAGAGGCCGTGCGCGAGGCCACCGAGGTAGGCACAACCCACCAGGGCGCGCTTGGGGGCACGTGGGTTGTGCCCCTCTCGTGGCACCCCTCTGGTACTTCTTTGGCCCAAGTTGTGTCTTCTGGTCCATAAAAATTCTCCAAAAAGTTTCCCTGCATTTGGACTCCGTTTGGTATTGATTTTCTGCGATGTAAAAAACAAGCAAAAAACAGCAACTGGCACTGGGCACTATGTCAATAGGTTAGTCCCAAAAATGATATAAAGTTCCTATAAAGTGATTTTAAAACATCCAAGAATGATAATATTATAGCATGAATACTTCATAAATTATATATACGTTGGAGACGTATCACGCCCCGGAGATCGATTCCCATGCCGATGTCCATCTTGTGGACACTGCCCAGAGATTGATGACAAGAAATAGTTGGTCGCGCTAATCATTCAATGTAGTTTGCATTGTGTTTAATTACCAGAACGATGCATGTTATCAAACCATCTTAGGGCTAGTGCATTGTCTTGTGTGGGCGGTACTTGTTACTTTTGTTTGATAGTGAATCATGCGAACCCTCTCCGAGTTATGGAAACAGATGTATCCTGACCAGCTTTTGATGTAATAGATGGCATGAGTGCTTAGACGTAAGTTTGAACTGTTTATCATGTAAGCAGGACTTGTTTGATGAAAAAAATTGTTTGATTATTCTTAGTGTCAAACCTCGACTGATTCCACGCTTTGTTAGTAGGCTAGCTACTCTGTGAGCTATAGTACTTGCAAACACTCACCAAAGAGAAACATTAGGGCTGATCAGCTCGTTGTACGCATATAGGTCTGATCGTCGATCGGCCAATAGCCAAAGCTTCTAAAATTGTAGGCTTAGCGATCGATCAGTCAATAGTCCACAATTATACATTAATTCACATCAAACACAAAGAGTTGGTTCACGGATACATTCACATTAATAGCCAGCATTCGGAACAAGATTGGCACATACTACTTGTAACATGCGTGAATGTGTAATTTTTTTGCTAGAAGCGTGAATGTGTAGTGATGTCATACTTTCGTATGACGTGCTACAGTGCTGTCCAGTCATTGGGTGTGGTGGCAGTATTGCTGGTACAATAAGTTTTCTTGAAGAATTGGATTCAACGAAGTCATGATGGTTCTGGCGGGAGCCAGGGCTCCGTGGACCTAATCAAGCTTCGAACTCTGGGGTGCGCACGAAGGACCTTGCTAGGCCACTGCTTCCCGCTCGCTATCCAGCGGCGATGCTACGTCAAGCTCGTGCATGAAGGGAAAGGAATCGAACACGGTGGTTTATCCAAGTTCATGCCACCTTGCGGTGTAAAACCATACTCCTGCTTTGGATGGATTGCCTCGTGAGGAGGATGAGTACGAACTACTACAAGTGTGAGCTGCCTCGGGAGAGCTCAATGGCCGAGGGATTCGATTAGGCGGTCCGGGATTCGATCTGCCCCCCTCTCTAAGGTGGAGACTATCCTATTTTTATAGTAACCTTGGTCCTCTTCCCTCAGGTTTAGGCGGGAAGGAATACCACAGCGGCCAATTTCGAAGGGGGACATAAGTACAGCCTATCCTAACTAAAGGTGGTCTTCGCCGCAAAGCTGCTGGTCGTGACGCGGTGGTGGGTTCGGCGATGACCTCCATCCTGCCGAGCCAGCAGTCTTGGTCTTGTTGCACTGGAATGGAAACCTTTGGGGGATTCCTAGGGAACCCACATACGTCCTTGCCTCCTTAGCACCAAAGAGGAAACTGTCCTCTCCTGTGCCCGCTGGCGCCCTCCTGGCCTTGGTCGTCAAGGCTCACGTCACCACGCGCCTCGCAAGGTCAGGTGCTTGCCTAGAGAAGTCCGCTCCTCTGGAGGCAACCTTGGGAGGCCACTCCTCTAGAGGCCTTGCCATCGTTCGCCTCGCGAGAGTCTTGCTCATTAAGTGTTGGAGTTGGGCGGCGCCGGCCGTCGATGGAGCCACGCGTTGGGCTGTAAGCAGACGGATCTGGGTACCCCCGATCCCAGAATGCCGATAGTAGCCCCCGGGCCCACGGCACACTCGGCCTGGCTTCGAGGCGAAGGCAACGAAGGGAGGGTGAAGCAACATGGGCCCTAACTTCATGCGGGCTAGGCTTGACGCATGGTGCACGATGGGGCACGAACGCCTCCACTTCCCCACGTCGCCTCGGCAACCGCCGAGGCTGACAAAAATCCTCGCACATGCCGCGGGGCCATCATTGCTCTCCTACCTTGTGGCTTCTTCCTCCTCTGCGATCCCCTTTCTCTCGCGTGAGGCTTCTCCAGATCCAGATAGAGTGCCACCTTTCCTTCTGATCCATCGGTGCTAGTATACCCGAATGGCGCCCGCCGAGAAAGCGAAGTCTGCGGCTCCAGCCACGAGTTCCTCCTCCTTTAGGTCGGCGCTCCCGACCTCCTACATTGTCAAAGAGGTGGACCTCAATCCGGCGCTCCCGCTAACGGCCGGCGACACGAATGAATGGGGCGAGACCCTGATCTAGCCCAGCTCCTTGGAGCGGAGTAGCCTGGCCAGGTCCGTCTACCCCATCTTTTTCCATAGCATCTGCGTCGGGCTGGTCCTGCCCTTCTCCGGGTTCTTCTTCACCATCCTTGAGCACTACAAGATCCAGGCCCTTCACCTCTAGCCCAACTCCTTTCTGCTCTTGTCCGTCTTCACCTTCTACTGGGAGGCCTTCGTGGGCGTGAGGCCCTCGGTGGCACTCTTTCGCCACTTCTTCAGCCTTTGGTTCACCTCCAAGACCAACCTAACAGCAAGCGACTCCTTTGTTGCCGTGTCCAGCGAAAAATCGATCCTAATGGCAGGGAAGAAGGTGGAAGGCTATTGGCAGCACTGGGTATTCCTGGACGCCCTGGCGTCGACCTGCGTCTCGAGCCTCCGACAGATCTGCCCGAGCAAATCCCTGAATGGGGCTCCGCGAAACTCATCAACTCTCGGGCGAGGCCCATCATGAAGAACATAGCCTTGGACATGAAGGCATAGCTGCTGACGGGGGCAATGATTGTGAAGGAGTTCCTGGCGCACTGCATCACGCCGCTCCAATCACACACAAAGCCCCTGTGAGAGTATGTGGGTGCGGAATACGCGGTGAGGCTGTGCGCCCCCGGCCTGACAGGCGAGGAGCTGAACGTGGCCTTGTTCGCCTTGCTCGGCGTGATCCCGGGGGACATCCCTGAGGCCGTCGCTCCGCTGTATAGCCGTGGTGACAAGGAGGAGCTGCTCCAAGCCATTCCTATCTACAACGAGTGGGGCTCGAGTCGAGCGACCACCCGGAATCGCCTGTGGTGCTGTCCTCCGGCGAGAGCAACGGCGACGAGGATTCAGAAGAAACGGAGGATGATGACCTTGGGGAGACATCACCATTGTCACGGTGCCGGCTCCTTCTCAGCTTCGAAGACGATGACACTGATGATGACAAGCTCCCATTCGCGGATTCCCCATGCCTCGTGAGGACGCCCGGAAGGAGGTCGGAGTCTGTTTCCCCGGTCGCGCGTGCGTCTAGCTAGGCGGCCCCAGGCGAGGGGGTGGCAGTGCCCCCATCGAAAGGTCCTCCACGCCCTGCCAGGGCGGCCGAGGAGACGGGCTCGTCCCCGCAAGGTGTGCATCCGACGGTCGCGAAGGCCTTCGCCGAGGCGGGCATGGTTTCGTCATTCAAGACGCCTCGGGGGAGCCCCCTCACTCCTCCGGTCAGCGGCCCCGCAACAGGGCCTGTCGGGGGGCCACTTCGCCAGCCCCCGGGGCAAGACCGGGGCCATGTCGAAGAAGAAAGTGGGCGCGTCGGCCTTCGAGGAGGAGAAGAAGAGGAAATGGGCTGCGCCAGATGAGTAAGTATCGTTGCCTCACCTCCTGACCACACGCCCATAGTCCATCCGCTCATGAAGCACCTTATCACACTGAACAGGGGCGACAGCGCGGAGAAGAAGAAGAAGAAGTCAACCGCCGATGCGAAGGTGCCCATCATCCTGAGGGCAGCCTCGATGCTTGGCTGCAGCCACGGTGGGCGTGGGGGCGCGCAACACCGACCTGGCGCAACCCTCGGGTGCACGGGCAGCACCGCACCAGGGCACATGGGCGTGCTGTCTACTCCCGATGCTTCATTGGTGCAGCTTGGAGGACCGGGCAGCAAGGACGCGGTGGCTCGCCGCGCGGCGCCTTCTGCCTCGGCTGCGGCGGCCCCAACCATGGGCGAGGGCAACACCTCACTCCCCACTGGATGTATCCGCCTTAGGGCACGCACCAGCATAGCCTCAAGCAGGGCCGACCCTAGGAACTCAGCAGGCCGAGGCATCAGTCGCCCTTGCTGTGTCGCGGGATCCTGGCACGCAAGGAGGCCCGGAGCCCATGGTACTCCAAGAAGATCATACCAAGGCCTCATCGGCCATGGTCCCAACTAGTACGGCGGCACCGCTCCCTCGCCAGGCCATTGCGCTCGCGAACTGTGGCCCCCTGATCAGGCCCGAGGAGCTGGATGAGGCTTACGCCGCTCTCGGCCGCCTCCGGGCAGACCTCCAGGATGCTGATAGATGCCTCGCGAGGGAGCGCCTAGGGCTTTCCTCAGCATGCCTCTAGGTTGAGAAAGCAACCAAGCAGGCCTGGAGCCGGTCCGAGGCTGCCGCTGCAGAGAGCAGGAAAGAGGCTGCCAACGCAAGGGTGGCTCATGACGAGTGCTGGCTGAAATGGCGGCGGCCACAAAATGCTACGACGTGGCGGAGGCTGGCCTGAAGGCGCTTCGGGGGGAGCAGGCCGCACTCCCGCATCTACTCCAGCAGCGGGAGGACGACCTCAAGGCTCGCGAGGCGAAGCTCGCGGATCGCGTCTCTGTGCTTGTCAGCATTTTGAGACCGAGGGTACTTAGACCTGTCTGCCTACAACCCAGTGCATGGCTCCGTCAACGGCCCGGTACAGCCCAACTCCAATGATTCATGAGCAAGACCCTCACGAGGCGAAGAACGACATGGCTTCCCGAGGAGCAGCCCCCCGAGGCCGCCTCCAGAGGAGCGGATATCTCTAGGCAAGCAACCCTCCCTCGCAAGCATGCGATGACGTGAGCCATGACAACCAAGGCTAGAGAGAGCGCCAGCGGGCGCAACCCAGGACAGTTTTCTCTTTGGTGCTAAGGAGGCAAGGACATACGCGGGTTCCTATGGAATCCCCCAAAGGTTTCCATTCCAGTGCAACAAGACCAAGACCACGAGCTCCGCAGGATGGAGGTCATCCCCGAGACCACCGCTACATCACGACCAGAAGCTTTGCAGGCGAAGACCACCTTTAGTGAGGATAAGGTGTACTCATGTCCCTTTTAAATTGGCCATTGTGGTATCCCTTCCCATTGAGGCCACAAGGGAAGACGACCAAGGCCACTATAAATATAGGCTAGTCTCTGTCGTAAGGAAGGGGATCCTTCGACCATTGAGCTCTCCCGAGGTAGCCCACACTTGTACTAGTTCGTTCTCATCCTCCTCGCGAGGCTATCCACCACAAAGTAGTAGTAGGGTTTTACACCGCAAGGTAGCCCGAACCTGGGTAAGCCACTGTGCCACTTCTTCTTCCCGCTCGCTCGAACCCGACAAGGCCAAGCCATGAGGTAGTGAGCAGAGATCTATAGCTTGGCTAGATCCTTCGCACACGCCCCAAGTTCAAACCTTGTTTGGGTCCACGGAGCCCCGGATCCCGAAATTTGGCGCGCTAGGTAGGGGCGTGTCGAAGTTCTCCCTTCTGCTTCGCTCCGTCCTAGCTTCGTCGCTCCCATGGCCGATGCTCGTCGAGTTCGCGCCGAGCGCTGGGCTGCTCGCGTCTCCCAGACGGCACCTGTGGGCCACGATGCCCCCTGCCGCTCCCCTTCTCTTGAAGTCAAGGCCGCCACCGACCCTGCTGCCCACGAGCAGCAAGACTCTTTGCTTCCGCCATCCGCGCAGCGCTATGGCCGCACCGCCATGCCTTCCCTCCCCCTGTCACTGTCAGATTCAAGGTTCCGCAGACCCTTGAGAGGTTCGAAATCTGGGGTGCGTACGAAGTGTTGGGGAACGTAGTAATTTCAAAAAATTTCCTACGCACACGCAAGATCATGGTGATGCATAGCAACGAGAGGGGAGAGTGTTGTCCACGTACCCTCGTAGACCGATAGCGGAAGCGTTAACACAACGCGGTTGATGTAGTCATACGTCTTCACGATCCGACCGATCAAGTACCGAACGTACGGCACCTCCGAGTTCAGCACACGTTCAGCTCGATGACGTCCCTCGAACTCCGATCCAGCCGAGTGTTGAGGGAGAGTTTCGTCAGCACGACGGCGTGGTGACGATGATGATGTTCTACCGACGCAGGGCTTCGCCTAAGCACTGCTACGATATTATCGAGGTGTAATATGGTGGAGGGGGGCACCGCACACGGTTAAGAGATTAATAGATCAATTGTTGTGTCTATGGGGTGCCCCCCTACCCCCGTATATAAAGGAGCAAGGGGGAGGCGGCCGGCCAAGGAGGAGGGCGCGCCAAGGGGGGCGTCCTACTCCCACCGGGAGTAGGACTCCTCCTTTCTTTGTTGGAGTAGGAAAAGGGAAGGGAGAAGGAGAAAGAAGGAAGGGGGCGCCCCCCTCCCTAGTCCAATTTGGGCTAGTCCATGGGGAGGGGTGCGGCCTCCCTTTGGGGCCTTTCTCTCCTTTCCCGTATGGCCCATTAAGACCCAATACGAATTCCCGTAACTCTCTGGTACTATGAAAAATACCCGAATCACTCGGAACCTTTCCGAAGTCCGAATATAGTCGTCCAATATATCGATCTTTACGTCTCGGCCATTTCGAGACTCCTCGTCATGTCTCCGATCTCATCCGGGACTCCGAACTCCTTTGGTACATCAAAATACATAAACTCATAATAAAATTGTCATCGTAACGTTAAGCGTGTGGACCCTACGGGTTCGAGAACTATGTAGACATGACCGAGACACCTCTCCGGTCAATAACCAATAGCGGAACCTGGATGCTCATATTGGTTCCCACATATTGTACGAAGATCTTTATTGGTCAGACCGCATAACAACATACGTTGTTCCCTTTGTCATCGGTATGTTACTTGGCCGAGATTCGATCGTCGGTATCTCGATACCTAGTTCAATCTCGTTACCGGCAAGTCTCTTTACTCGTTCCGTAATACATCATCCCGCAACTAACTCGTTAGTCACAATGCTTGCAAGGCTTATCGTGATGTGTATTACTGAGTGGGCCCAGAGATACCTCTCCGACAATCGGAGTGACAAATCCTAATCTCGAAATACGCCAACCCAACAAGTACCTTTGGAGACACCTGTAGAGCACCTTTATAATCACCCAGTTACGTTGTGACGTTTGGTAGCACACAAAGTGTTCCTCCGGTAAATGGGAGTTGCATAATCTCATAGTCAGAGGAACATGTATAAGTCATGAAGAAAGCAATAGCAACATACTAAACGATCGAGTGCTAAGCTAACGGAATAGGTCAAGTCAATCACATCATTCTCCTAATGATGTGATCCCGTTAATCAAATGACAACTCATGTCTATGGCTAGGAAACATAACCATCTTTGATCAACGAGCTAGTCAAGTAGAGGCATACTAGTGACACTCTGTTTGTCTATGTATTCACACATGTATCATGTTTCCGGTCAATACAATTCTAGCATGAATAATAAACATTTATCATGATCGAAGGAAATAAATAATAACTTTATTATTGCCTCTAGGGCATATTTCCTTCAGTCTCCCACTTGCACTAGAGTCAATAATCTAGTTCACATCGCCATGTGATTTAACATCAATAGTTCACATGACCATGTGATTAACACCCATAGTTCACATCGTCATGTGACCAACACCCAAAGGGTTTACTAGAGTCAATAATCTAGTTCACATCGCTATGTGATTAACACCCAAAGAGTACTAAGGTGTGATCATGTTTTGTTTGTGAGATAATTTTAGTCAACGGGTCTGTCACATTCAGATCCGTAAGTATTTTGCAAATTTATATGTCTACAATGCTCTGCATGGAGCTACTCTAGCTAATTTCTCCCACTTTCAATATGTATCTAGACCGAGACTTTAGAGTCATCTAGATTAGTGTCAAAACTTGCATCGACGTAACCCTTTACGACGAACCTTTTGTCACTTCCATAATCGAGAAACATATCCTTATTCCACTAAGGATAATTTTGACCGCTGTCCAGTGATCTACTCCTAGATCACTATTGTACTTCCTTGCCAAAATCAGGGTAGGGTATACAATAGATCTGGTACACAGCATGGCATACTTTATAGAACCTATGGCCGAGGCATAGGGAATGAATTTCATTCTTTTTCTATCTTCTGCCGTGGTCGGGCTTTGAGTCTTACTCAATTTCACACCATGTAACACCGGCAAGAAACTCTTTCTTTGACTGTTCCATTTTGAACCACTTCAAAATCTTGTTAAGTTATGTACTCATTGAAAAAACTTATCAAGCGTCTTGATCTATCTCTATAGATCTTGATGCTCAATATGTAAGCAGCTTCACCGAGGTCTTTCTTTGAAAAACTCCTTTCAAACACTCCTTTATGCTTTGCAGAATAATTCTACATTATTTCCGATCAACAATATGTCATTCATATATACTTATCAGAAATGCTGTAGTGCTCCCACTCACTTTCTTGTAAATACAGGCTTCACCGCAAGTCTGTATAAAACAATATCCTTTGATCAACTTATCAAAGCGTATATTCCAACTCCGAGATGCTTGCACCAGTCCATAGATGGATCGCTGGAGCTTGCATATTTTGTTAGCACCTTTAGGATTGACAAAACCTTCTGGTTGCATCATATACAACTCTTCTTTAATAAATCCATTAAGGAATGCAGTTTTGTTTATCCATTTGCCAGATTTCATAAAATGCGGCAATTGCTAACATGATTCGGACAGACTTAAGCATCGCTACGGGTGAGAAGGTCTCATCGTAGTCAATCCCTTGAACTTGTCGAAAACCTTTCGCAACAAGTCGAGCTTTATAGACAGTAACATTACCGTCAGCGTCAGTCTTCTTCTTGAAGTATTTTCAATGGCTTGCCGATCATCGGGCAAGTCAACCAAAGTCCATACTTTGTTCTCATACATGGATCTCATCTCAGATTTCATGGCCTCAAGCCATTTTGCGGAATCTGGGCTCACCATCGCTTCTTCATAGTTCGTAGGTTCGTCATGGTCTAGTAACATAACCTCTAGAACAGGATTACCGTACCACTCTCGTGCGGATCTTACTCTGGTTGACCTACGAAGTTCAGTAATAACTTGATCTGAAGTTTCATGATCATCATCATTAACTTCCTCACTAATTGGTATAGGCGTCACAGAAACTGGTTTCTGCGATGAACTACTTTCCAATAAGGGAGCAGGTACAGTTACCTCATCAAGTTCTATTTTCCTCCCACTCACTTCTTTCGAGAGAAACTCCTTCTCTAGAAAGGATCCATTCTTAGCAACGAATGTCTTGCCTTCGGATCTGTGATAGAAGGTGTACCCAACTGTCTCCTTTGGGTATCCTATGAAGACATATTTCTCCGATTTGGGTTTGAGCTTATCAGGATGACACTTTTTGACGTAAGCATCGCAACCCCAATCTTTAAGAAACAACAACTTTGGTTTCTTGCCAAACCACAGTTCATAAGATGTCGTCTCAACGGATTTAGATGGTACCCTATTTAACGTGAATGCAGCTGTCTCTAATGCATAACCCCAAAACGATAGTGGTAGATTGGTAAGAGACATCATATATTGCACCATATCTAATAAAGTACGGTTACGATGTTCGGACACACCATTACACTGTGGTGTTCCAGGTGGCGTGAGTAGTGAAACTATTTCACATTGTTTTTACTGAAGGCCAAACTCATAACTCAAATACTCTTCTCCACGATCAGATCGTAGAAACTTTATTTTCTTGTTACGATGATTTTCCACTTCACTCTGAAATTATATGAACTTTTCAAATGTTTCAGACTTCTGTTTCATTAAGTAGATATACCCATATCTGCTCAAATCATCTGTGAAGATCAGAAAATAATGATACCTGCTACGAGCCTCAATATTCATCGGACCACATACATCTGTATGTATGATTTCCAACAAATCTGTTGCTCTCTCCATAGTTCCGGAGAACGGCGTTTTAGTCATCTTGCCCATGAGGCACGGTTCGCAAGCATCAAATTCATAATCAAGTGATTCCAAAATCCCATCAGTATGGAGTTTCTTCATGCGCTTTACACCAATATGACCTAAACGGCAGTGCCACAAATAAGTTGTGCTGTCATTATTAACTTTGCATCTTTTGGCTTCATTATTATGAATATGTGTATCACTACGATCGAGATCCAACAAACCATTTTATTGGGTGTATGACCATAGAAGGTTTTATTCATGTAAACAGAACAACAATTATTCTCTAATTTAAATGAATAACCGTATTGCAACAAACATGATCAAATCATATTCATGCTCAACGCAAACACCAAATAACACTTATTTAGTTTCAACACTAATCCCGAAAGTATAGGGAGTGTGCGATGATGATCATATCAATCTTGGAACTACTTCCAAGACACATCGTCACCTCGCCTTTTACTAGTCTCTGTTTATTCTGCAACTCCCGTTTCGAGTTACTACTCTTAGCAACTGAACCAGTATCAAATACCGAGGGGTTGCTATAAACACTAGTAAAGTACACATCAATAACATGTATATCCAGTATACCTTTGTTCACTTTGCCATCCTTCTTATCCACCAAATACTTGGGGCAGTTCCGCTTCCAGTGACCAGTCCCTTTGCAGTAGAAGCACTTAGTCTCAGGCTTAGGTACAGACTTGGGCTTCTTCACTTGAGTAGCAACTTGCTTGCCGTTCTTTTTGATGTTCCCCTTCTATCCCTTTGCCCTTTTCTTGAAACTAGTTGTCTTGTTAACCATCAACACTTGATGCTCTTTCTTGATTTCTACCTTCGTCGATTTCAGCATCGCGAAGAGCTCGGGAATTACTTTCGTCATCCCTTGCATACTATAGTTCATTACGAAGTTCTACTAACTTGGTGATGGTGACTAGAGAATTATGTCAATCACTATTTTATCTGGAAGATTAACTCCCACTTGATTCAAGCGATTGTAGTACCCAGACAATCTGAGCACATGCTCACTGCTTGAGCTATTCTCCTCCATCTTTTAGCTATAGAACTTTGTTGGAGACTTCATATCTCTCAACTCGGGTATTTGCTTGAAATATTAACTTCAACTCCTGGAACATCTCATATGGTCCATGACGTTCAAAACGTCTTTGAAGTCCCGATTCTAAGCCGTTAAGCATGGTGCACTAAACTATCAAGTAGTCATCATACTGAGCTAGCCAAACGTTCATAACGTCTGCATCTGCTCCTGCAATAGGTCTGTTACCTAGCGGTGCATCAAGGACATAATTCTTCTGTGAAGCAATGAGGATAATCCTCAGATCACGGATCCAATCCGCATCTTTGCTACTAACATCTTTCAACATAATTTTCTCTAGGAACATATCAAAAATAAACACAGGGAAGCAACTACGCGAGCTATTGAACATAATTTGCAAAAATACTATCAGGACTAAGTTCATGATAAATTCAAGTTCAATTAATCATATTACTTAAGAACTCCCACTTAGATAGACATCCCTCTAATCCTCTAAGTGATCACATGATCCATATCAACTAAACCATGTCCGATCATCACGTGAGATGGAGTAGTTTCAACGGTGAACATCACTATGTTGATCATATCTACTATATGATTCATGCTCGACCTTTCGGTCTCCGTGTTCCGAGGCCATATCTGCATATGCTAGGCTCGTCAAGTTTAACCTGAGTATTCCGCGTGTGCAACTGTTTTGCACCCGTTGTATTTGAACGTAGAGCCTATCACACCCGATCATCACGTGGTGTCTCAGCACGAAGAACTTTCACAACGGTGCATACTCAGGGAGAACACTTTTATCTTGAAATTTTAGTGAGAGATCATCTTATAATGCTACCGTCAATCAAAGCAAGATAAGATGCATAAAAGATAAACATCACATGCAATCAATATCAGTGATATGATATGGCCATCATCATCTTGTGCTTGTGATCTCCATCTCCGAAGCACCGTCATGATCACCATCGTCACCGGCTCGACACCTTGATCTCCATCGTAGCATCGTTGTCGTCTCGCCAACTATTGCTTTTACGACTATCGCTACCGCTTAGTGGTAAAGTAAAACAATCACATGGCGATTGCATTGCATACAATAAAATGACAACCATATGCCTCCTGCAAGTTGCCGATAACTCGGTTACAAAACATGATCATCTCATACAATAAAATATAGCATCATGTCTTGACCATATCACATCATAACATGCCCTGCAAAAACAAGTTAGATGTCCTCTACTTTATTGTTGCAAGTTTTACGTGGCTGCTACGGGCTTAGCAAGAACCGTTCTTACCTACGCATCAAAAGCACAACGATAGTTTGTCAAGTTGGTGTTGTTTTAACCTTCGCAAGGACTGGGCGTAGCCACACTCGGTTCAACTAAAGTGAGAGAGACAGACACCCGCCAGTCACCTTTAAGCAACGAGTGCTCGCAACGGTGAAACCAGTCTCGCGTAAGCGTACGCGTAATGTCGGTCCGGGCCGCTTCATCTCACAATACCGCCGAACCAAAGTATGACATGCTGGTAAGCAGTATGACTTATATCGCCCACAACTCACTTGTGTTCTACTCGTGCATATAACATCAACGCATAAAACCTGGCTCGGATGCCACTGTTGGGGAACGTAGTAATTTCAAAAAAATTCCTACGCACACGCAAGATCATGGTGATGCATAGCAACGATAGGGGAGAGTGTTGTCCATGTACCCTCATAGACCGATAGCGAAAGCGTTAACACAACGCAGTTGATGTAGTCGTACGTCTTCACGATCCGACCGATCAAGTACCGAACGTATGGCACCTCCGAGTTCAGCACACGTTCAACTCGATGACGTCCCTCGAACTCCGATCCAGCCGAGTGTTGAGGGAGAGTTTCGTCAGCACGACGGCGTGGTGACGATGATGATGTTCTACCGACGCAGGGCTTCGTCTAAGCACCGCTACGATATTATCGAGGTGTAATATGGTGGAGGGGGGCACCGCACACGGCTAAGAGATCACACCGCACACGGCTAAGAGATCAATAGATCAATTGTTGTGTCTATGGGGTGCCCCCTTGCCCCCGTATATAAAGGAGCAAGGGGGAGGCGGCCGGCCAAGGAGGAGGGCACGCCAAGTGGGGAGTCCTACTCCCACCGGGAGTAGGACTCCTCCTTTCCTTGTTGGAGTAGGAAAAGGGAAGGGAGAAGGAGAAAGAAGGAAGGGGGTGCCCCCCCTCCCTAGTCCAATTCGGACTAGTCCATGGGGAGGGGTGCGGCCTCCCTTTGGGGCCTTTCTCTCCTTTCCCGTATGGCCCATTAAGGCCCAATACGAATTCCCGTAACTCTCTGGTACTATGAAAAATACCCGAATCACTCGGAACCTTTCCGAAGTCCGAATATAGTCGTCCAATATATCGATCTTTACGTCTCGGCCATTTCGAGACTCCTCGTCATGTCCCCGATCTCATCCAGGACTCCGAACTCCTTCGGTACATCAAAATACATAAACTCATAATAAAACTGTCATCGTAACGTTAAGCATGCGGACCCTACGGGTTCGAGAACTATGTAGACATGACCGAGACACCTCTCCGGTCAATAACTAATAGCAGAACCTGGATTCTCATATTGGTTCCCACATATTCTACGAAGATCTTTATCGGTCAGACCGCATAACAACATACGTTGTTCCCTTTGTCATCGGTTTGTTACTTGGCCGAGATTCGATCGTCGGTATCTCGATACCTAGTTCAATCTCGTTACCGGCAAGTCTCTTTACTCGTTCCGTAATACATCATCCCGCAACTAACTCATTAGTCACAATGCTTGCAAGGCTTATAGTGATGTGTATTACTGAGTGGGCCCAGAGATACCTCTCCGACAATCGGAGTGACAAATCCTAATCTCGAAATACGCCAACCCAACAAGTACCTTTGGAGACACCTGTAGAGCACCTTTATAATCACCCAGTTACGTTGTGACGTTAGGTAGCACACAAAGTGTTCCTTCGGTAAACGGGAGTTGCATAATCTCATAGTCATAGGAACATGTATAAGTCATGAAGAAAGCAATAGCAACATACTAAACGATCGAGTGCTAAGCTAACGGAATGGGTCAAGTCAATCACATCATTCTCCTAATGATGTGATCCCGTTAATCAAATGACAACTCATGTCTATGGCTAGGAAACATAACCATCTTGGATCAACGAGCTAGTCAAGTAGAGGCATACTAGTGACACTCTGTTTGTCTATGTATTCACACATGTATCATGTTTCCGGTCAATACAATTCTAGCATGAATAATAAACATTTATCATGATATAAGGAAATAAATAATAACTTTATTATTGCCTCTAGGGCATATTTCCTTCACGAGGAACACTCTTCCCCCAGTCTGCCCGCTCGATAATCCCACGGCCTAGCTCGACGAACCCAAAGAACGAGAGACATAGGGATTTATCCTGGTTCGGGCCACCTTGCGGAGTAATACCCTACTCCAGCTTTGTGGCGGATTGCCTCGAGGGGCTGTGGATGAACTAGTACAGTGGATGAACAGCCTCAGGAGGTGAGGTGTTCTTGAGCTCGATGAGCTAGTGAGGTGGCCAGGGTAGAATGGCCCTGATGTCCTGCTATGGTGGTGGATAAGTCCTATTTATAGTGGCCTTGATCCTCTTCCCAAATGTAGGCGGGAAGGGATCCCACAATGGCCTAATTTTAAGGGAGACAACTAGTACAAGCTATCCTGACAAAAGTAGTCTTCGCCTGCAAAAGGCTCTGGTGGTGATGCTGCCGTGGGCTCCGCGATGACCTCTGTCATGCCGTCCTGGCGTTCTTGATCTTGTTGCATCAATATGGAAACCTTTGCATGATCCCTCGGGACACCGCGCCTGCGCTTGCCTCCTTAGCACCAAAGAGGAAACTGGTACACTGCGCCCGCTGGTGCCCACCTGGCCTTGGTCGTCATGGCTCACGTCACGCGAACCTCGCGAGGTGCACCCTGCATTGATATCTCTGCTCCTCGGAGTCGGTGTTCTGGGAACGGGGGTCCCCAGACTTGCCTGCCTGCGGCCCACAGCGTGGCCAAGCAGCAGGCTGTACGGCCCATCTTCGTCAACAAGGCACCCAAGACCCTCGCGAGGGTCCAAGCCTCACAAGGCGGACGACGCAATACCTCCTCTGGAGTGACCTAGCCAGGCAGGCTCATGAGGAGCGGAGATATCAAGGTAAGGCAAACCTCACGAGGCTCTCGTGACGTGAGCCATGACGAACGGTACCAGGCAGGTGCCAGGCGGGCGCCGGTGGACGCATCGTCCTTATTTCCTCTTTGGTGCTAAGGAGGCCAGCGCAGGCGAAGAGTACCGAGGCATCAGGCAAAGGTTGCCATATTGGTGCAACGAGACCAAGACTAGGAGGAAGGCAAGGCGGAGGTCATCGTGGAGCCCAAGACGGCATCACCCCAGAGCTTTTCGCAGGCGAAGACCGCTTTTGTCAGGATAGCTTGTACTAGCTGTCCCCCTTCAAATTTTCCCGCCGTTGTTGGCTCCCTTCCCGCTCGATATTTGGGAAGAGGACCAGGGCCTATAAAAATAGGACTAGCCACCACAGTAGGAGAACGGATCCCGAACTAGTTCAGATCATCCTCGACTACACAAGCACAAGAACACCTCAACCTCAGGAGGCTGTTCTTCCCTTGTACTGTTCATCATCAGCCCAAGAGGCAATCCACCACCACCACACTGGAGTAGGGTATTAGACCACAACGGTGGCCTAAACCAGTATAAACCCCGTGTCTTTCTTTGTTGCAGGTTCGTCGAGTTCATCCGCGAGATCTTAGCGAGCTAGAGCGTAGATCGGTAGGAGGGAGAGACTTCGCGCGCACCCAGTGTTCGAACCTTAAGGGTTTGCCGGAACCCCACATCCGACATTTGGCGTGCCAGGTAGGGGTGCGCCGTAGTTCCCCTTCCATCAGTTCGTTGCTCCATCGCTCCATCATTTCCATGGCGGACGCTCACCTTGCTCGAGCTGAGTGTCGGGCTGCCCTCTCTGCCCGCGTCGCTCAGACGGCTCCCGTAGGCGGGCCACCTCGTCGTTCTCCGTCTCCCGCCGCCAACGCTGCCACCGGCCCGGCGGGGAATGAGCAGGAGGCGTCCTCGCTGCATCCTTCGGTGCGGCAAGACGGCCGCACCGCTACTCCATCACTTACCCCTGCCAGTTCTTCGTCTCACGCGCACCGCGCTCCCATGGAGGCACGGGCCGCGCTCATCGCGGTGAAGGAGCTCCTGCGTTACCACCCCGTCGACGACCTCTATGAGGAGTGGCTCGACCGCATCGCCGAGCTCGTCCGCGCCGCAGGGGCTCTCCGGCGCCGTCCCACTCTCTGCCTCCACCTCAACCAGCCGCGGGCGACGGGGCTCATGGCATGCCTCCACCACCTCAACCCCAAGAAGGTGCCTTGGAACCAAGGCGCGCACCTCCGCGGCGTGATCCACCGCGCCCGACGCCCGCGCGTGAAGAAAGAAGCTGCCAAGAAATCCCGCGGCCGCGAGAAGCTGCACCGGCGCTTCCCGCGCCACCTCGTCAAGACCGCGTGCCGCCTACAATGGCACAGCGCGGACCTCGCCAAGACCAAGCTCCACCTCAGAAGCGGGCCCCGGTGACCACGGCCGGCTGCCGTGCCTTCACACCCGAACTGCGTAGCGTCGCTTGGCCAGGCAAGTTCAAGCCAGATCTGCCTCCTCGCTACGATGGCACCGCCGACACCGCGGAGTTCCTGCAGCTCTATGAGCTGAGCATCGAAGCGGCCAACGGCGACGAAAAAGTCATGGCGAACTGGTTTCCCATGACTCTCAAGGATGGGGCCCGCTCCTGGCTCCTGAACCTGCAGCACGGCTCGATCTCCTCCTGGGATGAGATGCGCGACCGCTTCGTCGCCAACTTCTAGGGCACTCGCGACCGCCCACCGGTCGCGGGTGATCTACACCGCATCAAGCAACAGCCAGGAGAGACCCTCTAGAAGTACATCCAGCGCTTCAACCACACCCGCCTCAAGATCCCCAATGTCACGGACGAAGCCATCATCTCCGTGTTCTCGGACGGCGTCCGTGACGTCAAGATGAAGGAAGAGCTCGCTATCCACGAGGAGCTTTTCACATCTTAGGAGCTATTCAACCTGGCGACCAAGTGCGCAAGAGCTGAGGAGGGGCGCCTCTCTCTCCTTGAGCTGCCAGCTGCAGGAGCGGAGGAGAAGAAGGCCAAGGCCACGTGAAGCGCAAAGAGGCAGTAGTGCTCGCAGCGGAGCCCGACACCAAGCGACGCAGAGAACAGCCCGAGTCATCCAAGAACGGCCGACCGTTCTGCGCCTTCCACAACACCAGCGACTGCCAAGAGCTCAGAGCCATACGGGAAGGACGCTACGGTCGATGCCCCGAGCGCAACGACCGGGGCTACGGCCGCGGAGGAGGACGCAGAGGCGGACGCTGGGATGATCGTGGGCCACGCCAGGAGTGGCGCGACCGGCCTCGTGATGACCGCTGGCAGGACCAACCTCCTGAGGGCGCCTGGAGGGATCCGCCTCGTGAGGATCGCCCCTAGGGCAACGCCGGTCTTCCCCCGCTGCCGCCACCAAGAAGGAACGACGACCACCACCAGGACGAGGGGGCTGGGGGCTTCCAGGAGCCGCGTGCGATCGCCTGCATCTTGGGTGGTGCCCAGGCCTCAGCCTCTCAGCGCATCTTCAAACAGTTCGCTCGTGAGGTGAACGCGGTGCTCCCCAAGCTTGAGGCCACGCGCCCGCTCAGGTGGTCCCAATGTGCCATCACCTTCAACTCGGCAGACCAGCTCAAGTGCGCAGCCACCACTAGCGCCTCCCTACTCTGTGCTCCCCAGTCATCAGCAATGTGCAAGTCACCAAGACTCTCATCAACGGCGCCGCAGGGCTCAATGTCCTATCCGTCGACACGTTCGACAACCTCCAAGTGCCATATGAGCAGCTCCAGCCAACCAAGCCTTTCTCAGGAGTGACCGACGGTTCCTCCACACCGATAGGGCAGGTCCTCCTGCCTGTCACCTTCAGGGAGCGCAAGATCTATCGCACCGAGCTCATCGACTTCGACGTTGCGCACATCCGCCTGCTGTACAATGCCATCCTCGGGTATCCAGCCCTGGCCAAGTTCATGGCAGTCACTCATCACGGCTACAACGTTCTCAAGATGCCAGGAAGCGGAGGAATCATCACGGTCCCGTGTGAATAGAGGGATGCGGTGTGCTCCCTTGAGCGTGCCTTTCAAGCCGCAGCAATCGACAACCCCGACAGCAGAAGTGAAGGCCCTCTGGAGACCATCCCCAAGAAGAAGCTGTCGCGCCGCACATGACTCCAAGAAGATGGCATCGCGGCAGGAGCCTCGTCGGGATCAGCGCCCGCTCCAGGGGCGCCTCCCTCCACCGCATAGGAAAGCGCGCCCGGCGCCCTCCTCAGCTAGGGCTCGGGGGCTCTCTTTTGGAGAGCCACAGACCTTGCCAACCTCACGAGGGAGGCGCTTGGGCACCACTTGGAAGCGTGCCTCACGGCACACTTTCCTCAGGAGAGCACAGGGCAAGGAGTGCCCACCACCCAGGAGTTCATCACCAAGACCACCCAGGAACTGCAAGAAGCAAGCGCCATGCGGGGCCACGGCCGCTCACAAGGCGCAGCTCCCCATCCAGGCGAGGATGCTGGGCTGCGTGTCTGCGTCGACATCCCAGGGCTCAACAGGGCCGCATCTCAGGAGCGCTTCTGGCCATCGCGTGTGGGCCGCTGCGAGGGCCCACCACACAGCTACGTTCGCATGCCCTTCGGCTTGCCAAGCGTGGCGTCGGCCTATCAGCGCAACGTGCGGCAAGTCCTGGCGGCTCAGGAGGCCAGGTTCCATGCCGTCCTGGAGAGATGGAGACGGTCTTCAGGGAACCTCCTGAACCCCAGAGCCTCCCGAGGCTCAGGGTCCCGGTGGCTCATGAGGAGCCATTCCTTTAACGCGCGGCTTCAGCCGCACCAACTCTACTTCGTCTACAGAACCAGGTGACATCTTCCAAGTTTGTTTAAGCTGGGAGCGCCCCTCTGGCTGCATTATTCCAAGGCCAGATGGGTCCGTCCCTGTGGCCTGTATCCCTCTTGCTTAAGTCTTTAGCTTACCTTGATGGGGGCGCCCCTCGGGCTGCATCATCCCTAAGCCGCTCGGGCCAGACCCGGTGGCGTGTATCTTCTTTCATTTATCCAAGTTGATCTGCTCTTCATGCTTAACCTGCCAGCGGCTATCGCTTGCTCGATTGCCGCACGCCGTGGGTCTGTTCATCCCATGCAATTCGCTTGCACGTTAAAAGGGGGGCTCCTGAGCATCGTGACACAGGAGCTCTTACTAGCTCTCCAGCCCTCATCCCCTGGCCTTGACCACGGCATCGCGACCTGGCATACCAGCGGCGGCTGAGCTCGCTCGAGGGCCGGGACCTGAGGACGTAGAGTGCTTGCATCTACTGCCTTGCAGGAACACACAGTCACCAAGACTCAAGACCAGGCGCAACCCGCCTTGAGGTAGGGCCTCGTGAGTCCCGCGCTGGCTCACGAGTGCCCAGATGCACCTCGCAGCCCTGCCGTGTAAGCCACGTGTCAGGGCGGGGCTGTACACGCCCCGGGGGCTCCTCCCGGAGGGGGCCCCCATCCCACGCCCAAGTGGAAGCACCATGCTCCGCGCTGGCTGTCGACACTGCCGAGGAGCGGCTATGCCCGTGCACAAGCGGAAGCACAATGCTTCGCGCTGGTGATAAAAAACTGAAGGCGACCCCACGGTCGTGCCAGCCTCACGGAGCCCAGAGCTCAGCGCCTAGCCTTACCGCAACGCCTCCCCTCGGGAAAGCCGCGCATGGGGGCTAGGCACGGGGGCTGCCCTCGGGTCATGCCCAAGCGCATGCCACCTAACTAGGTCCCCCGGACCTGGGCATCGCGCCCCTCCCGAGGCCTTGGCGAGGGTAGGTATGGGAATTGTTTGCACGTTAAGGGGGACTCCTGAGCATCGCGACTCAGGAGCCTAACTGGTCACGTAGCCACTCACTCCTTGGTCCGTCCTGGTCTCCGGTCGGCCCAATGGCGGTTGAGGTATGCGCGGGGCCGGGCCCTGCCGACGTAGAACATTAATCTACCCCCACGAACTCTCCCTATATGATGTTTGCGCGTCAAGGGGGACTCCTGAGCATCGCGACTCAGGAGCCTAACTGGTCACGTAGCCCGTCACTCCTTGGTCCGTCCTGGTCTCCGGTCGGCCCAATGGCGGTTGAGGTATGCGCGGGGCCGGGCTCTGCCGACGCAGAACGCAAAGCAAATAGGAGGGAAATCGCGAAATCTTGAAGCAAATATTACAAGCATATTGTCCTCACAGTACAAAATTAAAAAGTCTAAACGCCTCCACGAGGCCTGATACATGTCGCAGGAACAGAATGGGAAGAATGGCCGCGGGTCACCTCAGGACGTCGCCGTCGCCTGCGGAAGGCGCTCCCTCGTGAGCGGTTTTGTCTTCGCCACCAGCCGCAAGGTCGACGACGCCAGACAGAGGAGCAGAGACGAAGCCGCGGAACCTCCTCTGCAAGGCCCCCACCTGATGCTGCACGGCCGCGGCAGCCGCCTCGTATTGATCTTAGCTACAGGCTCCAGCAGCTCGTCAAGGCAAGCATTGGGGTCGCGAATGTGCAGGTGGCTAAAGACGCGAGTCAGCGGGGCTGAAGACAGGACGCGAGCCTCTGCCTCCGCCATGGGACCGAGACCATCAACGACCTCCTCAAGCGCCTTCACAATGAGAGGAAGCAGCTAGGCGGGGCCGTCCTCGTCGGTGTCCAGAGGCTTCTCCAGGCCGTGCTCGTAGAGCGTCTTCAGCGCCTTGCGAGACCTCTTCTCGAGATCGGCAAAGGCCACGCGGTCTTCCGCCATGATTCGCGCCTTGGCATCAAGATCGGCCTCCCTCGTCCCCATCTTCCGCTCCAACTCTTCCAACCGGTTGCACTCGGCGGACTGCTTCTTCCCCAGCTCCGCTAACTCAGCATCACAGTTCTTGACGGCTTCTTCCCGGGCCTTCATCTCCTCCTCTTTCGCTTGGCGGCAGCGCACCTCTTCGTCGTACTTGTCGCGCAGGCTCTGCAGGTCGCCCTCCAGCACTTGGTAGTGGTCACGGGCGGCCGTGGCGTCCTTTAGCGCCGCCTCATGATCGGCTGAAGCGATGACGGCTCCTTGCTTCTCCTTCTCGGAAGCCGCAGCAGCCTGGCCCAGCGCCGCGTGAACTGCCAGGTTGGATTGAAGCCAGCTAGAGGCCAGCTCCAGACGCCCGGCCACCAGGCGCGGGTCCGCACTCAGGACATCCGCCTGCAGCTGGGTCATCTCCGAAAGGGCATGCTCCAAGACGACAGCAGGAGCAGAAGGACCAGGGAGTGGAGATGCAGCAGTGGGAGGAAGCGACATCATCACCAGGGCTTGGGAGACCGCGGGTTCCGGAGCAGCTGGGACCTCGTCAGCCGCGCCAAGTACCGGCACCTCCGGAGCCAGCGGGGCCATGGGGGCTGACTCTACGCGGCGACGCTCCTCTTGGCCCCACGAGGACGCTCGGGCCGGGGAGATGCGGGCGTTGTTGCCTCCTTTCTCTGCAGGAGGCACGGCCGCTGCGTCTTCCTTCCTCCTCTTCGCCGAAGATGTCGGCCTGATCAACCAGGGGCGAGCATCAGGAAACAACAAGTACAAACAAGGACAAGGCGAAGCTTAAGACACTTACCGATCCACTGTGTTGTATTCCACCGACCGCTTGGGAAGCTTGAAGCCTGACAGCTCCGGGACCTGAGGAGCAGGCGTTCGGGCTCCGGCGGCGCCAGGCGGAGTGGAGACAGAACCGGAGCCCACCCCAGGAGGCGCCAGGACGGGGGCGGCACCACGGGCGCCCTCTCTCCCCTTGGAAGGCATCGGCCTCGGCATCATCAGGAAGGGCGCGGAGAATCTCGGCCTTGCTCAGGGGGGAAGTCTCCCCCACCTCTTCTAAAGTCTTCTTCGGTTCCTCCTCCTCTTCTCCCTCTCCGCGGGACTCACCAGAAGACACCTCCACCGGTTTCTGCACCATATGAACTCCCGGAGGCGTTGGCGGCACCAGCCCGCGCGCATCAAAGGTCGGCCTGGAGGCGACAAATTCCTCCCGGTCCCTGCGTTGGAACAGGGGAACGAAAGCGCTAGGCGGGTACTCCTGGTTGTCCCCGGCTATGAGGCGCAGGACGGCATCCAATTCATCGCCAGGCAGGTCCCCTGGCCTCAGGCGGGTCTTGTTCTCCTCTTCTTCAAGCTCCCAGAGGGGGCGCGCGCGCGCCTGGAGTGGGGCAACCCGCAGCGTCAGGAACTTCCTCAGGAGCATCGCCCCCGTTACCTTGGCCGCCCTCGCGTTGCCCGGCCTCAGGTCGGTCATCATCTGCCCCAACACCAACGATGCCCGCTCGTCGAAAAGCTCTGCCTTGGGCCACCCCCCGTTGGGAGGGGCGCCGCTGTTGGCAATGCCAGACGCGGGTCGGCGCGCTGGGCATCCATCATGACCCATTTGGATCGATGTTGTCGGCCCTCTTCCCGGTGCTCGAGATCGAGTTGGCCTTGCCGCATGCAACAAAATTAGCGCACCCGGAGGTGTGCTCACTGCTTACGCGGAGGAAGAAGAAATGGCAAAGGAGCGCCACGGATGGCATAACGCCCAGGTACGCCTCGCAGTAGTAGGCAAAGATGGACAGGAGGAGGACAGAGTTGGGATGGAGATGCAACGCCTGCAGCCCGTAGTGGTCGAGGGCTTCATAAAATAAATCAGAGAAGGGAGGAACCAACCCGACGGCGACGCTGCTCGAGAAGAAGGGGAAGAAGGTGCTCCCCTCAGGCTCTGGCTCGTCGGAAACGAGCCGGAGCTCCGTCTTCCCCCACTCATTGCCCTCGCCCGCTGTCAGCGGGAGCACGGAGGCAAGGCTCTTCTCCGTGACGGTGGGCACCTCGAGGGCCGGCTCATACCAAGCCGGTGCTGAGGAAGTCTTGACCTTGCGCGGCGCCATGGGCGGCAAATGCAGAGCGAGGATGGAGCAGATCTGGAGATAGCGGCGGCAAAGAGCGAGAAAGGGGATCTGGAGCGAGGCAACGAAGAAGCAATGAAGGAAAGAACTGCCAGCACCAGCCTCTGTCAGGGAAAGCAGTTGCCGAGGCAGCGTGGGGAAGTGGAGACGCCCACGTCCAATCAACCGCCACGCGTCAACCGAGGCCGCAGGCTTTTGGGGCCCGCGGTGCTCCGAACTTGACCCTTGGCTGCGCCGCGAAGCCAAGCCCGAGCGCACCTTGGGCCCGGGGGCTACTGTCGGCGTTCTGGGAACGGGGGTCCCCAGACTTGCCTGCCTGCGGCCCACAGCGTGGCCAAGCAGCAGGTCGTACGGCCCATCTTTGTCAACAAGGCACCCAAGACCCTCGCGAGGCGGACAACGCAAGACCTCCTCTGGAGTGGCCTAGCCAGGCAGGCTCACGAGGAGTGGAGATATCAAGGCAAGGCAAACCTCATGAGGCTCTCGTGACGTGAGCCATGAAGAACGGTACCAGGCGGGCACCGGTGGACGCAGCGTCCTTATTTCCTCTTTGGTGTTAAGGAGGCCAGCACAGGCGAAGAGTACCGAGGCATCAGGCAAAGGTTGCCATATTGGTGCAACGAGACCAAGACCAGGAGGACGGCAAGGCGGAGGTCATCGTGGAGCCCAAGACGGCGTCACCCCAGAGCTTTTCGCAGGCGAAGACCGCTTTTGTCAGGATAGCTTGTACTAGCTGTCCCCCTTCAAATTTGCCCGCCGTTGTTGGCTCCCTTCCCGCTCGATATTTGGGAAGAGGACCAGGGCCTCGATAAATAGGACTAGCCACCACAGTAGGAGAACGGATCCCGAACTAGTTCATATCATCCTCAACTACACAAGCACAAAAACACCTCAACCTCAGGAGGCTGTTCTTCCCTTGTACTGTTCATCATCAGCCCAAGAGGCAATCCACCACCACCACACTAGAGTAGGGTATTACACCACAACGGTGGCCCGAACCAGTATAATCCCCATGTCTTTCTGTGTTGCAAGTTCATCGAGTTCATCGGAGAGATCTTAGCGAGCTAGAGCGTAGATCGGGAGGAGCGAGAGACTTCAAGCGCACCCCAGTGTTTGAACCTTAAGGGTTTGCCGGAACCCCACATCCGACACTCGGGAGCTAGCCTAGCTAGGCTGCCCCCAGGGAGGTCTGGGTGTCATCCGCCTCGTGAGGCTTGGCCCCTCGCAAGGGTCTTGAGTTCTTGCAGCTGAAGCTGGGCGGTACCGGGCCGTCCACGGAGCCACGCCACGGGCCACAGGCAGGCAAGTCTGGGCACCGCCATTCCCAAGATGCCGACATTAGCCCCCGGGCCCAAGGCATGCTCGAACTTGGCTTCGAGGCGAAGCCAAAGGGCAAGTGTGGAGCGCCGCGGGCCCCAACCGCCTGCGGCCTCGGTTGATATGTGGCGATTGATGGGACGTGGGCGCCTTCGCTTCCCCACACCGCCCCCGCAAGCACGCCGCGACTCCTGCTGTGGCTCCTCGGGGGCGCCGGCATACTCCTTCGTGGACCGGTGTCGTCCTCAGCGGCCGCAGCGGTGCTTCCTCTCGCGGCGGGGGCCTCCCAAGGTGGGGCAGCCCTTGCACCGAGGGAAGGCACACTGTGGTCGCCCGGCCTCCTCGGCCGCGCTTCCATTCGGCGGAGATGCTCCCGAAGTTTGTCGTGTGGTCTGAGAGGCCAGTCGGCACCTAGCTCCAGCTCCTGCACTCCTTTGTCGGCGAGCTGCCAGCCACAGATCTCGGCGGCTTCTGGCTACAAGCCGACGGCTGCTACAGCAAGGCCTCATGAGCCCCGGTGGAGGTTTCCGCCGCGGGCCACGCGGTCCTTGCCCGCGGATGGTAGACATTTGCCCGCGTGCGCGGCCTGAGTAGGAGGTGCACCCTCCCCTTCAAATACAACGGCGTTGCGACCCTCTACGTGAGGGTGTTTGGGGAAGATGGTCGTCGCGCAGGGTGCTGCCCCAAGGACAGCGACGATGACGGTGGGCTTGGACTTGACGATGGCCGCTACGGCATGGATGGCGAGCTTGCCATCGGCAACGGCGGCGACTCGTCCAGTGGCGGCTCCTCCTCCAGCGAGAGCACCAGCAGCGGCGGCTACGACCAGCCGCCGGGCTCACTTCAAGGACGGCGGCGAGTCATCCCGCCATGCTTCAGTGAAGCGCGAGGAAGGCTCCGACTGAGTCCGGGTGGCCCTTGGAGCCAACCCTCATGAGCTGTTGCGGTTGTGCGTGCCACTTTTGTTTATCCTTTTCTTTCTTCCTGCAATTAAAAAACAAGCATGGGGACCTGCGGGGGCTTGTAATGAACTATTGTATTTATGCTGCTATGTTATGCGTATCGCTCCGATGTTATGCTGCGGTGCTCAATCTCCAAATGGGTATGGTAGGATACTTAGCTTGATATGCTTGCGGTAGTTCCCCTCCTCGCGAGAGTGCGCGTTCTACTACTTGGTGAGGCCCTTCTTGCTGTCGGCCCGGGAGTCCCCGACCTCAGGGGGTGTCACGAAGCTGCAGAGTCGTTAGAAAGCTCTGTGGGGTGTCTTATCCTTCTTTGCGCGAACCCTTAGGCGTGAGCCTGTCGTGGCTCAGTGCACCAAGAGGGTGCATAGATCGCGAGCTTGCTCAAGGGCGTCTCGCAAGAATAGAAAAAGCCGGAGCTCCGAGGGAGCGGGGCTACAGCAAAGTGTGTTTGCTGCACAGGGCGATCGCGTCGCACACACACACCTGCCCAACCACCGCGCAAGGGATGCGCGAGAAGGAGCGACGGGCAACTGCCGCTCCTCCCGAACCAGGAGCAAAACGCAAAAGAGAAAACAAAGGGGGAAGTCGGTCATGCAACTGAAAACACGCGAACTCCAAATTTCATTAAAAGGTTGCAAACCAGGTATAGCAAGCAAATGAAAAACCGCATCCAGCACCTAGCCTAGTCTTCTCACCAGCGCGGAGCTAAGTGCTGCCACTAGGACATGGGAGGGAGCCTCCGAGGCTGGAGGGCGACACTCTGGAGACTCTGGGGCGTGTACATCCCCACTCATTATTACATGAGAGTGTCACGAGCGGAGACCTTCACAGGCACTGGTCCTTGCTTCATGGGTAGAACTTTCGGAGGTGCTGGATGTTCCAGGCGTTCTGGATAGGGATCCCGTCCTGCGTCTTCAGGCGCGCGGGGCCAGGCCTGGAGACGTGGGCGACCCTAAACGGGCCCTCCCACATGGGTGAAAGCTTATGCAGCCCTTCCCTGGAGAGCACCCGCCGTAGGATGAGATCACCCACCTCGAGCATCCTGGAGCGGACGCTGCGGTAGTGGTACCGCCGCAGTGCCTGCTGGTACCTTGCCGCTCGGAGCGATGCTTGACGGTGGCATTTCTCCCCCAGCACGAGATCCATCCCCTGCGTGGCATCCTGGCGTGCCTCGTCAAACGCCAAGACCCGTGCGGAGCGATGCCTGACCTCGTGTGGGAGAACCGCTTCGGCTCCGAAGACGAGGAAGAATGGAGTTTCGCCCGTAGGCTTGCTGGCGGCGGTGCGGATGGACCACAGCACGGACTGGAGCTCGTCCAGCTAGCCCCTGCCGTAGGCCTCGAGCTTCGTCTTGAAGATTCTTGCCTTGAGGCCTCTCAGGAACTCCGCATTGGCACTCTCGGCCTGGCCGTTGCTCCTTGGGTGTGCCACTGAGGCATAGCATATCTGCGTTCCAAGGTTAGCACAATACGTTTTGAACAGGTTGCTAGTGAACTGCGAGCCATTGTCGGTGATGATGCGATTAGGGACCCCGAACCGGCTCACGAGGCCCTTGATGAACTTGACTGCCGAGCCAGCTGGGATGGTGGTGACGGCTTCCACCTCCGCCAACTTGGTGAACTTGTCGATGGCGACGTAGGTGTAGCGGTAGCCCCTGGGCCCTCCAGGGAACGGTCCCAAGATGTCCACCCCCTAGACCGCGAATGTCCACGAGAGCGGGATAGTCTGGAGGCCCTGGGCAGGCTGGTGGATTTGCTTGGCATGGAACTGGCAGGCTTCACAAGACCTCACCAGCTCGGTTGCATCGTTGAGTGTCGTGGGCAAGTAGAATCCGCTGCTGAACACCTTGCCCACCAAGGTGCGTGATGACGAGTGATGCCCACAGTCCCCACCATGTATGTCGGTAAACAGCTCGCGCCCCTGCTTCCTGGAGATGCATCGCAAGAAAACATCGTTTGGTCATTTTTAGTATAGCTCACCGTCCTAAATGTAGTAGGCTGTGGCCTGCCGGGCCACACGCTCTGCCTCGTCGTCCTTCTCCGGCAAAGTTCCCCGCAACAGGTACACCTTGAATTCCTTGGTCCAGCACCCCTCCTGAGGTTCGAGCGCGAGGAGCAATCATGTTCCTGATGTCGGACCGTAGGCGGAGGCTCCTGAGGTTGGTGGTGGGGGGAGCTCCTCCTGAGGTGGTGCTTGCTCCGCAACCAGGGGGGGGGCTACCGAAGGCTTGAAGAGTCGCTCCTCAAAGACGTCGGGCTCCTGCGGCTGGCGTCTGGATGCTCTCTTGCGATATCGTCGGCTTCCTTGTTCGTGCCGCGAGGGACGTGCTGCAGCTCCAGGCCCAAGAATTGCTTCTCCATTTTGCGTACCTCTGCCAGTTATGCCTCCATATGCTCATCCTTCGGTTCATAAACTTTGTTGGAGAAGTTGACGAGGAGATGGGAGTCGCCCTTGATGGTGAGGCGCTTCACGCCGATGGCAGCCGCGGCCTTGAGGCCGGCAATCAAACTTTCATACTCCACGATGTTGTTGGAGACCTTCTCGGCATGTTGGAAGCAGGGCTGCATGGCGTAGTAGACCTTGTTGTGGGTGGGTGAGATGAGCACAACTCCAGCCCCCGCGCGAAGGCGCCGTCAAAGTACATGACCCAGCCATCTGGTGCTTCGCTCCCTGGCGAAAGGGACTGGTCATCTCATGCCTCGGGCCCAGGAGCGTTGGTCCATTCCGCCACGAAGTCGGTGAGCGCGGCACCTTTGATGACCCTGGTGGTGCTGAACTCCAGCTGGAACGCCTACAGTTCGATGTTCCATTCAGCTAACCTTCCCGCGGCATTGGGGCTCTGGAGCACCCTCTCCAATGGGTAAGCTGAGACGACCTTGATGGGGTGACCTTGGAAGTAGTAGCGCAGCTTGCGCGAGGCCACGAGGAGCGCGAGCAGAAGCTTCTGCGACATCGGGTAGCATGCCCGCGTGTCTTGTAGTACCGTGCTGACGAAGTACACCGAGTGCTCGACGAGAGCGGGAGTGCCGGTGGAGTCCGCGACCTCCTGAGGCTGGGGCGCCCCCTGAGGCTGGTGGACTTCGGGAGCTCGGTCGCCTGCCGGGGCGAGCATAGCCTCAGGAGCGCCGTCTTGCGGGGCCTGGTCGCCTGCCGGCGCTGCCGCGGCTTCATGGGCGTCGTCTTGGTGCTGCATCATCCGATCGAACGTGCGGCGTCGTGAGGCAGGCTCTTGGCCCGATGCTCCTCCCAGATGGCCACCAGCGCCGCGCTAGCGAAATGAGGCGTGTTGGCCAGGTAAAGCACCGGGGGCTTGGGGGGATGCGGCGCCAGCATCACCGGCGGGCTGGTGAGGTATCTCTTGAGGTCTTGAAATGTCGCGTCAGCTTCCGGAGTCCAGTCGAACGGACCCTTCTTTTTCATCAGCTTGAAGAACGGGAGGGCGCGCTCCCCCATCTTGGAGATAAAGCGCCCTACCGTGGTTACGCAGCCTGCCAGCTTTTGCATTTCTTTGAGAGTCTATGGTGGGCTCATCTCTTCTATTGCCTTGACCTTCTCTGAGTTCGCCTTGATTCCCCTACGCGACACAAGGAACCCCAGTAGCTTACCTGAGGAGACGCGAAATATGAATTTCTTCGGGTTGAGCCGCAGGTCCACCTTGCATAGGCTAGCGAAGGTCTCCTATAGATCTTGGATGAGGGTCCTTGCCTCCCGAGATTTCACCACAATGTCGTCGACGTAGGCCTCGGTGTTCCTCCCGAGTTGCCGGCCTAGGGCGATATCCATCAGCCGCTAGAAGGTTGCCCCAGTGTTACGCAGCCCGAATGGCATGCATGTGTAGCAGCATACACCACACGGGGTTAAGAAAGCCGTCTTATCCAAGTCCTACAGCGCCATCTTGATCCGGTGGTACCCTAAGAAGGCATCTAGGAAACGCAGCAGGTCGCACTCGGCGGTGGAGTCGATGATCTGATCAATGCGTGGAAGCGGGAACGGGTCTTGACGACAGGCCTTGTTGAGGTTGGTGAAGTCGACGCACATGCGCTCCTTCCCGCCCTTCTTGGGCACGACGACCGGGTTCGCCAGCCACACCGGTTACCGAACCTCGCGGATGACACCCGCTTCTTGTAGCTTGCGGGTCTCCTGGACGATGAGGGATTGCTTCTCTGTGGACTGTCGTCGTGCCTTCTGCTTCACCGGGTGCACATTAGGGCACACCCTCAGGTGGTGCTCGATTACCCCCCTCGGGACCCCCACCAGCTGCTTGGGCTCCCAGGCGAATACCTCCTTGTTCACGCGCAGGAAGTTCACCAGTGCCTCTTCTTGGTCCTGGGCGAGGTTGGCACCTATGGTGAAGGTGGCTCCTGAGGCCCCATCCTCATCGACCGGTACCTGCTTCGTCTTAGCCCGATCTTGCGAGAATAATTTCTTCTTCTTCGCCGGCGCAGCCTCCTGGGCCCCAAATGTTGCTTCGTCCGTGGGGCGTGCTGCCGCTGCGACCCGGAAGGCAAGCTTGAGGACTGTCAGGGCCTCCTTGGTGTCTCCAGCTATGGTGAGGACACCGCTGCTCCCTGGCATCTTCATGAGGTTGTAGGCAGGATGGGTTACCGCCATGAACTAGGGGGCTGGTGGAACCATCACCAACCCTGGAGAAGGGCTTGGTGGGACGGAGCCGGCCGTGCGGCACGTGGAGCAAGCTGAAAACTTCCACAGAGAGCACGTTGAGGCCAACTCCGCCGTTGACGAGGGTCTTGGTAACCGCTACACTATAGATGGTGGGCGTGCAGAGCATCGGGAGCGTGCCCGATATCGCAGTGGTCGCCAGATGGTCCCTCGAGTCGAAGGTGAGATCGGCCTTGGGTGCCGCCCATCCCGGAGGAGCCCCCTGCCTCACACGGGTGGCGCCCATTTGGCGGAAGAACTGCATGACGTGGCGATCCGAGTGCGGCGCCTGCGCACCACCAAGGAAGGTTGTGACGGCGAGGGGCGCCGGTGCTGCAAAGCGCGCGATGAAGAGATCGCGCAGCTCCTCCCAGGAGGCCACAGAAGACTCCGGCAGGTTGAGCAGCCAGACGTGCGGCATGCCGGCGAGGGCAATGTGGAACGAGTTGGCCCTGACCTTGTCGTCGGCTCCGGGCACCCGAATGGCCTCCTCGTACGCCTGGAGGAAGGCTGTTGGATCCGCTGCGCCAACGTAGTGAGGTGGCATCTCCGGCTTGAACTTGTGCGGCCACTACACCTGCTGCAAGGCGGGGGCGAAGGCTCGGAGCCCCACAGCGCTTCCATGCAGGCTCGTCGGTCCGGTCGGTGGAGCGGCGCTCGCCATGAGAGCTGAACGAGGGAGCAAAACAGGAGAAGCGGACGGAGAGGTGAAGCTTTGACGCACCCCTACCTGGCGGGCCAAATGTCGGATTCAGGGTTCCTTAGACCCTTGAGAGGTTCGAAATCTGGGGTGCGTATGAAGAACACTCTTCCCCCAGTCTGCCCACTCGACATTCCCATGGCCTAGTTCGACGAACCCAAAGAACGAGAGACACAGGGATTTATCCTAGTTCGGGCCACCTTGTAGTGTAATACACTACTCCAGCTTTGTGGTGGATTGCCTCGAGGGTCTGTGGATGAACAGCCTCAGGAGGTGAGGTGTTCTTGAGCTCGATGAGCTGGCGAGGTGGTCAGGGTAGAATGGCCCTAATTCGAGATGTCCTCCTATGGTGGTGGCTAAGTCCTATTTATATTGGCCTTGGTCCTCTTCCCAAATGCAGGCGGGAAGGGATCCCGCAATGGCCAAATTTGAAGGGAGACAACTAATACGAGCTATCCTGACAAAAGTAGTCTTCGCCTGCAAAAGGCTCTGGTGGTGACGCTGTCGTGGGCTCCGCGATGACCTTCGTCCTGCTGTCCTGGCGGTCTTCGTCTTGTTGCACCAATATGGAAACCTTTGCCTGATCCCTCGGGAACCCATGCCTGCTCTTGCCTCCTTAGCACCAAAGAGGAAACTGGTACACTGCGCCCGCTGGCGCCCGCCTGGCCTTGGTTGTCATGACTCACGTCACGCGAACCTCGCGAGGTGCACCCTGCATTGATATCTCGGCTCCTCGGGAGCCAGCCTAGCGAGGCTGCCCCCAGGGAGGTCTTGGTGTCGTCTGCCTCGCGAGGCTTGGCCCCTCGCGAGGGTCTTGAGTTCTTGCTATTGAAGCTGGGCGGTACCGGGCCGTCGACGGAGCCACGCCACGGGCCGCATTCAGGCAAGTCTGGGCACCCCCATTCCCAGGGCGCCAACAGTCATGACCTCATCCTCCCACGTTTGACGTGGGCCGGTGAACAAGTAGGTCGCGCTTCTCATGGCGCATGAGCTGCTGCGCTATTGCCCTGCCAACGAGGGCTATGATGCCTGGCTTGGCCACATCACTGAGCTCGTCAATGCCACAGGCGAGGTCCCGGCGCCTTCCCACTCGCTTCGTCCCCCGCTGTCTCGTGCGGGTGACGTGGCTCATGGCGCGCCTCCGCCTCCTCCTCTGCGAAGCGCCAACACCGAGCCGAGGCATGACACGCATCCGCATGACCCGCCGCATGGAGCACCAGCACCGGCCCGGGACGAGGCCAACTACCAGGTTGTGCAGCAGTCGCAGCACGACACGCAGGCGCTCCCGGCAACGCTGCGCCAACACCAAGACCGGGCTGCTCTGGAGGCTGCGGCGCATGGGTGTCAGGACCATGCTCCCCTCACGCGGGCCGTGTCATGAGCACAGCAGACTGCCGTGCCTTCACTCGTGAGCTATGCCACATCGTCTGGCCTGGCAAGTTCAAGCAAGATCTGCCCCCGTGCTATGATGGCATCCCTGACCCTGCGGAGTTCCTTCAGCTCTACTCGCTGAGCATCGAGGCGGCGAACGGCGAAGACAAGGTCATGGCGAACTGGTTCCCCATGGCTCTCAAGTACGGCGCGTGCTCCTGGCTCATGCATCTCCCGGAGGGGTCGATCTCCTCGTGGGATAAGCTCTGCGAGTGGTTCATCGCCAACTTCCAAGGCACCCGTGACTGTGCCCTCACCGTCAACAACCTGCGGCGCATGAAGCAGCAGTCGGGCGAGACTCTCTGCAAGTACATTCAACGATTCACCCAGGTCCGCCTCAAGATCCCGAAAGCCTCGAACGAGGCCATCATCTCGGTGTTCACCGAGGGCGTCACAGACATCAAGATGAGCGAGGAGCTTGCCATCCACGATGATGTGTGCTCGGCTCTGGAGATGTTCAACCTGGCGGACAGGTGCGCTAGGGCCGAGCAGGGCCGCCTCTCCCTCCTCAAGCACCCAGACGTCGACCCTGAAGACAAAAAGGCCAAGGCCAAGGAAGTGAAGCGCAAGGGCCCCACCATGCTGGCAGCAGAGCCCGAGATGAAGCGTGGTCATGACCGCGACGATCTCGCCAAGGATAGCTGCCCATTCTGTGTCTTTCACAATGTTCACACCCACAACATCGACGGCTGTCAGGAGCTCAGGGCGCCCCGGGACAAGCGCCTGGGTCGCCGCCCCGAACGCGGTGACTGTGGCTTCGGCCACGAAGGAGGCTGTGGCGGAGGCCGCTGGGACAGCCGCAACCCTCGTCAGGGCTGGTGCAACCAGCCTCGCGAGGGTGGTTGGCGTGATCAGCCTTGTGATGGCCCCTGGCGTGATCAGCCTCGTGAGGTCCATCTTTTGGGTAACGCCAGACTCCCTCCGCTGCCACCACCACCAAGGAGGAACGATGAGAACCATCAGGACGATGGGGATGGGGGCTATTAGGAGCCACGCGCAATTTCCTGCATCCTCGGTGGTGCCCAGGCAGCCGCCTCAAACCGCATCTTCAAGCAGTTTTCTCATGAGGTGAATGTGGCCCTCCTAAAGCTTGAGGTTGTGCGCCCCCTCAGGTGGTCGCAGTACGCTATCACCTTCAACTCCAAGAATCATCTCAGGTGCACGACCACTGCTGGTGCGCTCCCCTTGCTCTGCACGCCCACAATCAGCAACGTCTCCGTCACCTAGACTCTCATCAATGGCGGAGCTGGTCTCAATGTGCTCTCCGTCGAGACATTCAAGACGCTTCAGGTGCCCTATGGTCAGCTCAACCCCACCAGGCCATTCTCTGTGGTGACTGATGGCTCTACCGTCCCCTAGGGTAAGTGTGCCTCCCTGTCACCTTCGGCAAGCGCGACAACTACCACACTTAGCTCATCGACTTCGACGTGGCCCACATCGGCCTCCCATACAACGCCATCCTTGGGTACCCAGCTCTCGCCAAGTTCATGGCGGTGACTCACCATGGCTACAACATCCTCAAGATGCCAGGATGCAGTGCCATCATCACGGTCGCCTGTGATGAGAAGTGAAAGTGCGTTATATCGACTAAATGGGGGTGAATAGGTGATTTTTACAAACTCGGCACTGAGGAAATTCATCTTGAGGAATTTTAAACGTGACGAACTACAAGCAATGGAATAAGTACTCAGGTGCATGCATAACAAGACAGTAGCATAGTCATCATGATGAAATGACACATACACAGAGCACAGGTAGCGTGTAAACATGATAAGCAGGCTGAAGACAAGATGACTGAAGAAATAGGATTGAGGAAATTGAGAAAGTCTTCAATCAAAGTCTTCAAACAGTAACAAACAATTTCATCTACACATGAGCGAGGAAATGAAAGGGTTGAGGAAATAGAACCAGTAGCACGGTGAAGATAGTGATTTGGTAGACCAGTTCCAACTGCTATGATAGTTGTACGTCTGGTTGGAGCAGCTTGGTATTTAAACCAAAGGACACACAGACCTTACTATATTCTCCTTGAGCTAAGGTCTCACAGACCTCGCCCAATCACTCGTGGTTGTCGGATTCAGGGCTTCGCAGACCCTTGTGTGCTTTGAACACTGGGGTGCGTACGAAGAACTTCTTCACGCTAACCTGCCGGCCCAACGATTCCACAGCCTAGCTTGACGAACCCAAAGAGCGATAGACTCAGAGATTTATCCTTGTTTGGGCCACCTTGCGGTGTAATACCCTACTCCAGCTTTGTGGTGGATTGCCTCGAGGGGCTGAGGATGAACTAGTATAGTGGATGAACAGCCTCAGGAGGTGAGGTGTTCTTGAGCTCGATGAGCTGGTGAGCTGGTCAGGGTAGAATGGCCCCATTCGAGATGTCTCACTATGGTGGTGGCTAAGTCCTATTTATAGTGGCCTTGGTCCTCTTCCCAAATGTAGGCGGGAAGGGATCCCACAACGGCCAACTTTGAAGGGAGACAACTAGTACAAGCTATCCTGACAAAATTAGTCTTCGCCTGCAAAAGGCTCTAGTGGTGACGCTGTAGTGGGCTCCGCGATGACCTCCATCCTGTCGTCCTGCTGGTCTTGGTCTTGTTGCACCAATATGGAAACCTTTGCCTGATGCATCGGGACCCCGCGCCTGCGCTTGCCCCCTTGGCACCAAAGGGGAAACTGGCACGCTGCACCCTCTGGCGCCCGCATGGCCTTGGTCCTCATGGCTCACGTTATCTGAACCTTGTGAGGTGCACCTTGCCTTTATATCTCCGCTCCTGGGGAGCCAGCCTAGCAAGGCTGCCCCCAGGGAGGTCTTGGTGTCTTCCACCTCGCGAGGCTTGGCCCCTCCTGAGGATCTTGAGCTGTTGCTACTGAAGTTGGGCCGTACCAGGCCGCTGATGGAGCCACGCCATGGGCCGCAGGCAGGCAAGTCTGGGTACCCCCGTTTCCAGGACGCCGACAGTAACCCCCGGGCCCAAGGCGTGATCGAACTTGGCTTCGAGGCAAAGTACAAGGGCAAGTGCGGAGCGCCGCGAGCCCCAACCTCCTGCGGTCTCGGTTGACGCGTGGCAATTTGACGGGACGTGGGCGCCCCCACTTCCCCACGCAGCCTTGATATCCGCCCGGCTTGGTGGCCGCCGTTGGCTCAGCTCTATATTCGTTGCTTGCTGCGAGCTTTCTTGGCCTCTCCATCTTCTCAGCTCCCCCTATCGTCATGGCACTGAAGCTGGCAAAGAAGAAGAAAGAGAAGAGCTGCGCTCCGGCCAAATCCCCGCTAGGACAAGGTCCGTCCGGCGCTCACCGCTAGTTTCAACAAGTGGGGCGCGACAGTTGCTTGGCCTGGTTCCCGCGCCCTTGTCGACATGGCGGCCACTGAGATCCCCATTCATCTCCATGCCCTCCTGGCAGGCTTGATTCCCCCCTTTTCTGATTTCTTCAATGCCATAATCACGCATTACCAAGTCCACGCGCTGCACTTGGATCCCCAATCCATTCTTCCCCTCGCCAACTTCGCCTTTGTCTGCGAGGCCATGGTGGGCATTGTTCCCTCTGTGGCCTTGTTCCGCCATTTCTTCTAGCTTCATTTGACTGACACCCTTCAGTGCTTAGGGTGTTTGACCTTCCAAGCCATGGCGGCGACGGCAGGCTCAGGGATAGACTTCGAGCTCTCACCGGTCGTACATGGACACCGGAAGCGGTGGGTGTTCGTGGATGTCGGCGTGCTCAACTCCCTGCTCTTTCTCCCTTGGGAACCGGCTGAACCCAGCTCCGGATGGGCGCACGCGAAGCTCGTCGACCCCCGGCTTGCCCATGTTTGGCGTCGGCTAGCCAGGTTGAAGGAGCTTGGGGTGACGGCGCCGATGGTGGTGCAGGAGTTCATCCAGCGCCGCATTGCTCCACTTCATCACCATTCATGGCGGATGTGGACCTTCGCCGGCAGCCGGGACCCCATGAGGCTCTAGGTGCCTGCACTTCCTCCTAAGACTCTACGCACAATGCTCGAGCTCCTGGCTGGAGACCCTGCACCAGCCACACTTCCGAAGGAGGGCTGCCTCTTGTACTGCTGCTTGAACTTGGAGGTGTTCGTAAGGCAGATGCCCCTCTTCGACGAGTGGGGGCTGCGCCCGACGGAGCTTGAGGGGCCCCGCAAGAACCCGGTTCTTGTGGTCCCCTTGGCTGCCGTCCCTGCGGCGCGCGCCCCGGTGGTGGATGCTAGGGGCGGGCGCAGCCCAGTGCTATTGGGGTGGCTGCTGATGGTGCGTTCCAGCCTGATGTTCCTAAGGCGGCAGCCCCCAAGGCGCAGGGAAGCCATCCTGAGGGGGTGATCAAAGACTTGGTGCGATCTGGGGCTCCCGAGGTCGCCGTCCCTGGAGCTCGGCCAAGCGGTCTTGAGGCGGAGGCCGGAGAGCCGCCGCAGACCGAGGTTCCCGAGGTCGCCGTCTCAGGAGCCCCGTCGAATGCCCCCGTCGTTGGGGAGTTGCCGCAGGCTGAGGCTCCCGAGGTCGCCGTCTCGGGAGCCCTGCTGAATGCCCCCGGCGCCGATGATCACGCCCGGGGCTTCGGCCAGCTTTGTCTGAACCTCGAGGCACTCCGCAAGATAAAAGGGGATCCCAGCTGCAATGGTGACGCATACCGGCCGCCGAAGCAGAGGAAGTACATTGCCATAGACGAGTAAGTACCTCTTTGTCACATCCCTAGTTAGTCACTGCTTGTCCTTGCATCAATCATCATGCATTGCATTTAACTTTATGAAAGTTGAATTGGGGAAAGTGGAAAGACTCATACATCATTTCTAAAAATGATCAACATTAAAAATTGCTTCAAATAAAACCAAGAAAATGTTCCTGTTAAGCTATAAAAATATTGGCAGGAGGTAAAATTCAAACCAATATTTTTTGGACTCTCAGGAATATTTGTTTTGGTCCTTTGAATTAAAAAAATAACATATTTGAGTTGGATTTGTTTCTGTAATATAAGAAATAAAGTTCAAGTATTTTGTAAGTTTGCATGTGACCTTGGACAAGTTTTCTGAGATCACATAAAAATTTACAAAAAGATTTAAAATGATTTGATGCTTTAAATCAAATCACAACAAAATACAGAGAAATGGAAAAGAGAAATAAAAGACACAGAGAGAGACAAACCTACCTGGGCCAATTACCTGGCTTGGCACTGTGCCGGCCCAGCCCACTGGCCCTGCCAGTCATCTTCTCCACGACGCTAGGAGGATAGCGCGCGTGAGGCCGACGCGCGCGAGCAGGCTCCGCGCCACCTCCTGCTTGCCGACGAGCCCCTGGACGCGTGGCCGACTCCCTCAGTGTCATCCCAATCCCTCCAGCTCGCTCACTCTCCCCCCTGCTCTCTCCCTGTCTGTTCCCCCACCTCACCGACCACGCCCGCCGCCGCCGCCGAGCACCACCGTGGCCAACGCCTCTCCCTCGTCCTCTCGAGCAGCCTAGAAGCTCCGCTACTTCGTCCCTCGACTCCCTCACCGAGCCACGCCCCGCCGGAAGCCCCCGAATGTCCTCACCGAGCTCGTCTTCAACCTCCCGACGGCGAGATCGACTTCGCAGCCCCGCCAACTCCAATTTTTCCCCGAGCCTGTTTCGATGCCCTCTACACTTACTGTGAGCCCCTCTTCCTTTCCCCTCTTCTCTCGTGCTCGTGCTCGTCCCCTAGCTCCATTTCCCTCCGCGGCCGAGAGGATCTCGCCGCCGGCCATGGCGTAGTCATGGCCACAGCCGCGCAACCTCACAACGGAGCGCGTCACCGTGCTCAGAAAGCCCCAGGAGCCTAACACACACACTCAACCGCCCTCCCGTGCACCGTAGCACCAACCCCGACCTCGCCCGAACTCCGGCCACCGCCGCGTGCTTCGTTCCAGCGAGCTTGGGCCATCTCAGCCCGTTCCGATCGCACAGAAAGACGCGGGGCACTCCCAGCTCTGCGTGGATGGTCTCGGCCATCCATTTGGTCGCCGGAGCGGCGATTCCGACGCCCTCCGCCGCGCCTGGCGCCACCGGCCTAACCCTGGTATAATTACCTCTAATGACGCCATTAGCTAATCCTGTGTCAATGACGGATGGGCCCCACGCCTAATTAACCCTGGCTTTATTTCTTTTTAGATTAGCTTATAACCTAGCGGGACCCACGCGTCTGTTTTGACTATGCTGACATGGCCGGTGGCTGTTGACCAGGCTCACCTGTCTGTGACACCAACCCGCCCTAAGTCACTGACCAGTGGACCCCACTAGTCAGGTTTGACTCTGGGCGACCCAGTTGACCTGCTGATGCAGCAGTGACACAGTGCTGACGTCATTAATGATTTTCTGGATTAGACATAATCCAGGAAATTTCAGAAATAGTTAAAACTTCTAAAAACCATAGAAAACATTCTATAACTCCAAAGGAAATACATTATATATGAAAAATGAACAGAAAAATCTAATCTATCTATCTGTACTGGTTTCATGCATGTTTAAACAACTTGACCTTATTTTTTAGATCATAACATGATAATGCACTATTTGAATTCATAATTTGAGTTTGAAGTTGAACCTTTGGTTCAAAATAACTCAAACCCCTCTGTTTGTAGTTGCATTAACCCCAACACACTCATTTTGCCATGTCATGATCATGCATCATATGGTTGCATTGCATTGATTGTGTTTCTTCTCTGTTGCTAGTATTTGTTCCCCCTCAGTAGACGTGGTTCCGACGATGAGATCGATGACACCGATGAAGAACTATACTATCTTCAGAAGTGCCAGGCAAGCAAAATCCCCTTGTTCATTCCGATACAATCCCAATCTCTCGCTCCTACTCTCTTTTATTGCATTAGGACAACAAGGATTCATCTGTTACATGCTGCGGTAGTTGAACCCCTTTTCCTCTGCATGACCTGTCATTGCCACAGTAAATAGATGAAACCCACTAGCATGAGTAGGAGTTGTTTGAGTGCTGGTGTCCCTACTCATTCATGCTTGTTTGTCATGCCTGCTATTGCTTAGAGTTGTGTCAGGTCTGATTCATCAGGGATGAATTGGAAAGTTGTGAACATGTCCTACTGTTGAGAGCTAAGTGTGTGAACACGATTTGGTAAAGGTAGCGGTGAGAGGCCATGTAGCAGTACATGGTGGGTTGTCTCATTGAAACCGTCCTCAGGAACTAAGTTCTGTGTTTGTGATCCATGAACAGCTACTACCACACATTGGTATCCTTAATTGACTCTCTCGACTTATTAACCGCCCTTGTCCTCTATCTAGGAGTTGCAAGTAGTTTCTGGTTTTTATAGTATGCTGGAGGTCGTGCGCAGCGCTGACCCGAGGGGTGGGCTGTGATGCGGTAGGCACGTGGCCTAGTGTACCGAGTTGCCCGTTTGGTGACCCGGGAACCCTGCACACATAGTTCGGGGTCGTTTGTGGAAACCTCGGCCGGACTCCCTGCGGATGGAACCTGAATAGGCGATAAACCTGGACTAGGGACTTGTCTGGTTAGTCAGGTCGTGGCCGACTCCCTCGACAGGCTTCCGCTTGAAGGTTGCCGAGATACATGACGTGTGCATGGCGGTAAGTGGCGAGAGCGTGTGTGAAGAAGTACACCCCTGCAGGGTTATAAATGATCTATTCGAATAGCCGCGTCCGCGGTAAAGGACCTCTGGGTTGCCTGTACAGTTCATAGACAAGTGAAAGTGGATACTCTAAAATGCGCAAGATAATCATGAGTGTTATGGATGGCGTTCTCGTAGGGAGACGGGAGCGGATTAATAGTGGAGTATTGATATGGTGAATATGCGGACTCGTGTGCGCCACCTCAAAAGAGTTACTTGCAGTCGTAGTTTAGGATAGCCGCCGAGTCAAAGCTGGCTTGCTGCGGTTTAACTCCACCACCCCTTTGTTGATACCGATGCATATGTAGTTAGTTCTGATGTAAGTCTTGCTGGGTAAATTTGTACTCACGTTTGCTTAATTTATGTTTTTGCAGAGAGACTTCAGTCTCGCTAGTAGTTCCGCGTGGACTTCGACGTTTAGCTTGTAACCTCAGCTACGAGCTTGTACCTTGGGAGGGTCTTGTAGATAGTCAGGCTTCTCAACCCTTTTCATTTGTAGTTGTCTGTACTCAGACATGTTATGCTTACATTGCCTGTATGCTTTGTATGCTGGGTCATCAGACCCATGTTTGTAATATCTGGCTACTCGGAGCCTAATGAATAAATACTTTGAGTTGTAGAGTTTTTTTGTGTTATCATGTTGTATTTGCACATATCGAGCATATTGTGTGTATGTTATTTAAATGCTTGGTATGTGTGGGATCCGACAACCTAGTTGTTTATTCTTGGTAGCCTCTCTTATGGGGAAATGTCTCCTAGTGCTTCCACTGAGCCATGGTAGCTTGCTACTGCTCCGGAGCACTTAGGCTGACCGGCTGTAACGCCCACGATGCGGCTATATCTCCCATGTGTCGAGGCACAACTTAGAGGCATAACCGCATTGTAGGTTTTGTCGCAAGGAGGGTCATCTTCACACAATCCCATGTAATGAACAAGAATGCGAAAAAGAGAGTTGGCTTACAATCGCCACTTCACACAATGCATAAATAAATTCATACATCATCCAGAATACACACATAGACCTACTATGGTCAAATCCAAATGAAAAGAAGATAACCCCAAATGCTAGATCCCCGATCATCCCAACTAGGCTCCACTACTGATCATCAGGAAACGAAACATAGTAACGACCACGGTCCTCATCGAACTCCCACTTGAGCTCGGTTGCGTCACCTGCATAGGAATCCTCGGCACCTGCAACTGTTTTGGTAGAATCTGTGAGTCACGAGGACTCAGCAATCTCACACCCACGAGATCAAGACTATTTAAGCTTGTGGGTAGGTAAGGGGTAATATGGTGGAGCTGCGGCAAGCAGTAAGCATTTATGGTGGCTAACATACGCAAAAGAGAGCGAGAAGAGAAGCAACGCATCGGTCGAGAAGCTAAAAGTGATCAAGAAGTCATCCTGAAACTACTTACGTTCATACATAACCCCGACCATGTTCACTTCCCAGACTCCGCCGAAAAGAGAACATCACGGCTACACACGCGGTTGATGCATTTTAATTAAGTTAAATGTCAAGTTCTCTACAACCGGACATTAACAAATTCCCATCTGCCACATAACCGCGGGCACGGCTCTCGAAAGTTTATACCCTGCAGGGGTGTCCCAACTTAGCCCATCACAAGCTCTCATGGTCAACGAAGGATATTCCTTCTCCCGGGAACACCCGATCAGTCTCGGAATCCCGGTTTACAAGACATTTCGACAATGGTAAAACAAGACCAGCAAAGCCGCCCGAATGTGCCGACAAATCCCGATAGGAGCTGCACATATCTCGTTCTCAGGGCACACCGGATAAGTCAAGCTACGAGTAAAACCAGGCCTCAAGTTTCCCCAAGGTGGCCCCTCAGGCTGCTCGGTTTGGACCAACACTCAGAG